>NC_141137.1:130343612-130500322 GCF_053477565.2 Lygodium microphyllum | reverse complement strand
GTGTATGGTATAGAAGCCGTCTTCCCTGTTGAACTAGAATTTCCCTCTTTGCGAGTGGCAGTTAAAGAATGCTTGGGAGAGGATGAGTCACTGCAACGCCGCCTCCTACACTTGGAATGTTTGGATGAGATTTCGACGGATGGCCCTACAGTGTATGGAAACCACTCAAGTGCGACACAAGGCCTATCATGACAGCTTCATCAAGCACAAGGAGCTCAAAGAAGGTGATCTTGTCATGGCCTATGATTCGAGATTTGGCAAGTATCTTGGCAAGCTTCAACAACAGTGGATGGGCCCGTACAAGATACTTGCTGTCAATCCTAATGGCTCTATTCAGGTGCAGACCATTGATGCCTCTGATGATCCTTTTCTTATCAATGGCTTTCACCTGAAGAAGTACTTCCCTCCTTGGGGACCTTGACAATCACAGTCGACCTACCCTCTCCCTTTTGGGCGTCGCACTGTCATTCTCTTCGTGCTTCTGATAACCCTTAGGATTCTCCTTATGAGGCGGTCTCGTTCTGCTAGCCCCTCACAGATACCTCTCAACTCTACCTTGTTTTCTTCTCGTCTGATCCAACAATGATGGTGAGGTTGGTCTTGACACATGGTATTTCTACCATTCTATTTCTTAATGAAAAAAGAAAAAAAAAGAAAAAACGACAAAACTGTTATGGGAGAAAAGGAAGGAATTCCTTGTCATAACAGGCCTCGTTCCAAGAAAAGGTGGAAACACCCTTGGGCGGGAAGCTGACTGTGGAAAAGGTGGTAACACCTCACAGTTCAGGATAGCTGACTCACCAACAGTACCTTTCCAGCAAGTTATTTGAAGCCACCTCTCTTGGTGCGCTGTCTCTGCAATATCGCTGTCTCTGCAGTATCAGTCCATCTGCCCTTCTTAACAGATGACCTTTCTTACAAATCATTGAAGTACCAGACTTGTTGGTTGCCTCCCTGGGTACGCCTCGTCTTCAATATCCTCATGACAACAATAACCGACATGATCTTCATCACCAACCCCTTGAGTGATGTGAGCTTTCATCCTAACAGGATGGGGACGTGAGTATGGGCTGCCCTCTGTATCTATCGGAGAGTGAGATAGAGGGTGGGATGAGTGACCAGTTTTTCCCTTTAAATCAAATGAGAGATGAGATGTGTGAACGGAGTGTTGCACGCACGGGATGGGCCTCTCAATGCACAATGCACGATCTGTTCCTGTGCACTGCACCACAAGGCTCCATGGCCTTTCTTCTTGCACTGTATGCCGGCACAGGGCAGGATGCACAATTGGACCATCAAATGTGCACAAGGCATACAACCTATGCACAAGTGCTAGTGAGGATTACATCAATGGGTTTCAAGAATGGGTTGCCCTCCTGAATCTTTCAATAGAGCGTGAGACAGAGGGTGGGTTGAGTGTGACAGATGTTTCTTCAATCAATTATTGAGAGGTGAGGATTGAGGGACATTACGACCATTGGAGTCAGGTATGTTTTTGTTTCCCTATGCACCCACGGGATGGGTCTCTGCTATCATCACAGGACACACCACTCTGTTCTGGGCACTACACTACAAGGCTCCATGGCCTTCTTGCTTGCACCTATGCCAGACGAGTTGGACACACTAATGCACCATCAATTGTGCACCCTGGCATACTTCCTCTGCTGCACCCCCTTGTCGATTCCTAAATTGGGTGTGAGATCTAGGTTTCCATCAATATTACCTTGAGTGATATAAGTTATGGGCGAGTGATTGTTCTCTTATTCCATTTGAGTGCCTGTGAGTTGAGTGACTATCCTTCATCAACAACCCTTCCCCAACGGGCTTCATCAACCAGCTACCTCCTTGGGTGCTGCTGCATGGTCCTTGCCATGCTGGCTGAACGCTGGAGCGAGCCGTGGTACCTTGCCGACTCCAACCCTTCTGTAGCAGTGATGGTTCCTTCGACCATACGCGAACCGGGCCAAGTCTTTCTAACCCTATTCTTATGGTTGCAAGTGTGCGCCATGTTTTAAGTGTGGGGATGCTAGAGTCCAGGTGACGAGTCCTAGGTTATGTTGCTGCATCTAACCCTGTCTGTTAAGGTTTTTAGTGTGGGGATGCATCTCTATGTATCTATGATATATACCCCCTTTCTATGCCTTACTTTAAATCCTACATGTATGCCATGACATGATTTTACTCTGATGGGGTCCCTTCCCCACCCACCCATTCGTGTTCAACCCATCCTTGGGGCCGTTCCTTCTCTTTTTCCTTTTATTCCTTATTGTGATATTTTTCCATGTGAACGCTTCCTATATTCACGAAAACCCATATCCAACCTTATAGCCATGTTCGTCCTGTTGCATGGTACACTTTTCCTTTTTACAACCCTTGTTCTGACTACCAGTTCTTGAGTTATTAATTTTTGAAGCATTTCTCGTAACTTAGATGATTTTCTATGTGAACGCACCTTTATTGCTCATGAGTAACAATCAGATCATGACAGCCCTGTCGTCCATCTTTCTCTTGACATTTTTCCTTTTTGCTCCCCGTCCTTCAAATGCCCGGTTCATTCGATATTAATTTTTGCGCGTTTTCGGGCCATTTTTGTGCATATTTTTAACATTTTTCCATGTGAACATGCCCTATTTTTAGCGGAATTTCAGTTTCATTTGGCGAGTGTGTTCTGCCAGCCTTTCCCCATATTTTTTCTTTTTTCTCCACCCTATTTCGACCACTGGATTTTCCATTATTAAAATTTCAATCTATTTTCGGTTCCCTTTTTTTGTATTTTTCACATGTGAACTCCTAACTTCACCGGAAGTGCGTTTTGACATGATAGCCCTGTGCATTCCCTTCCCATGGACATTTTCCCTTTTTGCTTCCCTTCATTTCACTACTCGATTCTTTTCGTATTCATCTTTAAGCCCATTTTCGGGTCTGTTTTTTGGGTTTTTCCCATGTAAACGCATCCTTTCTCGGTCGAAACTGTGTTTTGACATGATAAGTTTGTCGAAAACGTTATTTGGCACAATTTTCCTTCTTTCCATTCCCTGTTTCGGCATGCTGATTTTCCAATATTAATCCCCATATGTATTTTTGGTGTCATTTTCCGTGTTTTTTCTAGGGGAATGCCTTGATTTGATCCCAGCCAACCCATTGTACTTTTTTACAGTCTCCCCCTTACATTTCAGTCCAGTTTTTCTTTTTATTGCATTGCGTTCCGATGAACGGTTTGCGAATTATTAATTTTTCTTTGTTTTGTCGCGTCCCTGTGTGCCTGGCCTTGCGCGTGAACGCACGCGTTTTTGAATTTATGTGCCTGGACATGCCTCGTTTTCTTTGCGCCCTTTTGTCCTGACATCCTAGCCCCTGTCGTTTCCCATCCTTGTAAAATTTTTTAACCCCGCCTTGCACATGCTGTTAGAGATCAGATCATAGCCTGATCAGGGGCAGCAGGCCGGTGCAATCGGACTGGCAGTCGGATTGCACAGTCGGCTGTTGAGAATCAGCAATCACACTCAAACAGCCTCTTTGTATGGAGTCTCAGGGTCAAGGACATGCAGGCTAACTTATCCCATATGCACAATGGTGCTTACTGCAGTTTCCTACTTTCCTATAAAGCATTGTACTTGCTTCCTTTCTTAATGCAATGATAGTACTCTTTTCATTTCAGTAAAGTGTCAATGTCATTGTCCACACACACAAGATTGTGTTTATGAGTCCAAGTCTCAATCTTGGAACCTAATTCACTTGTGTAACAAACAGTGTCCTTTCCATCATGAGTCTACACTTATTTCTTCATCCTCCATAGCTTCCGATTTTGCCATGCTCTAGATCCCGGATTTCTCACATGGTATCAGAGCCCAGTTGGGCATGGCACTGCTTGTCTAGCCTCTCTTGATTCCTTTCAACCTCAGACTAGCTCAATGTCAGCTCATGACTTCAGCTCCCAACTCTATTCTCACTGAAGCTTCCATGGCAGCCATAGCCAGCAGCACCCTGTCAGATTGAACTGCTTATATCTCACTCCACAGGTCAAATCTCTTGGAGCTTCCTTCTGGAAAAGTATTCCCCAACTCATAAAGCTTCCCTGTATCACATCAATCCAGGACATTGGACCATCTGGAGCTCAGCATTGTGAAAATCCCAAATCTCTGCTCTGTGTCTGCCATAGCAGACAGGACCTACCTTGCTTGGAGCTTCCATAACTCTTCAACTAGGCCATTTCAGCCCACGATTTCTTCTGGAGAGTTGTTCCTCTGCTCAAGCCGCTTCATCGTGGCACGATAATCGATGACATAGCTGCTCCCTAGCTTCAGCATTGCGCAAATCGCGGATTCCTGTCAGAAATGCGGCTGCTGCTGTTCGATGTGTCTGCGTGCTGCATACTGACCACGATGTTGACGATTTTGATAGGGCTTTTGTAGCCCATGAAATCAGCTTCCTAGGCATATAAAAAGTTTTGAAAATGATCCACTGTAGCTCCTGCAATCAGCAAAAAACCAGGCCCCTGTCTCAGAAACCCTAATTCCACCATAGCCAAAAGCTTCAAAATCTTGACATTCTTCACTGTTTCTCTCACTGAAGTTATCAACAGTGATTTTAATCACTGAGCAATACTCTCTGAAGTTCGCTAAAGTACTATCACTCAGATCTGAAGGCATCAGCATCAAATCAAGAAGGGGAAGATTACTTGGAGTTACTTGGAGTAAAAAGACTTTTGCAGATTTGGTATTCATTGACACTCAGTTAGTGCTTTTTAGCACTTGTGTCTCTCAATCAATTCTTCTGTTGCTCAAATCTAATAAAGTCTGAAGTTGATTTGCTACTGTTTCCGTAAATCTAACATGGGCAAAGATTCTCCAAATGCTCGATTCAAAGGAGTCGGATTCCACACTTGGCAAACCCGCATCAAGCTCATCCTGATGAAGAAGGGTCTCTGGGCCATCACAAATGGCAAAGAGAAGAAACCTCGGGACGCGGACCTTGCAACTACTTGGCAAAAGAATGATGACAGAGCTCAGGCCATTATCAAACTGGAGCTAGATGACAGTTATATCCATCATGTGGATAACTGTGAGACCTCACAGGATACATGGAAAAGACTTGACACCCTGTTCGGTGCACAATCTAAATCATCAAAGTATGGTCTCCTAATTGAGTTCTTCAGGCTTGAAATGAAGTCTAGCACATCACTTGCCACACATCTTAATTACATGGAAGGACTCCTAACCCAACTTGCAGGAATCAACATTAAAATGGATGAAGATGTTTGCATCGGTGTTCTACTTAAGAGCTTGCCTCCTGAATATAATAATGTATCAACAACTTTAATCAACATGCCAAATCCTGAACTTGTTGATATTCAGGCATCACTGTTAGAAGAAGAAAAGAAGCTAAAAACTAAAGAAGAACCAAGTACCTCTAGAGATGAGCATGCATTATATGTTGGCAACAGGTACAAATGCAAGAAATATCAGCTCTTTTGTGACTTCTGCAAAAGGACCGAACACACCGAGAAGTTCTGCCATGCAAGAAAGAGATCCCAAAAGGCCTATCTAGTCGCAATCAAAGAAGAAGAAGAAAATGAAGCAAAGGAAGAAGATGAAGATGAAGACCACCAGGATCGGAAGGACAAGACTCATCAGTCCTTGTACTCTCATAATTCTGATAGACTGTTTTAATAGCCTTGTATTTTCCTTGCCCTAATGCTTCCTGCCATAAGCTTTGTAAACTCCTTATGTAACTCGGCATTACAGTCCCTGTACACTTTGTGAGGTCCCTGTTACAGCCTCTGGATGTCCACCATGTTTATGGTACCCACACTTAGCTTTTTCTGCAACAGCCTCTGGTGTTTTGCCATGTCTGTGGTATGCCCACACTTTGCAGGTGGTTCTCATTACAGCCTCTACACACTTTGTGCCTTTCCTAGTTGTGATTGAGGAGGGGTGTTGAGAATCAGCAATCACACTCAAACAGCCTCTTTGTATGGAGTCTCAGGGTCAAGGATATGCAGGCTAACTTATCCCATATGCACAATGGTGCTTACTGCAGTTTCCTACTTTCCTATAAAGCATTGTACTTGCTTCCTTTCTTAATGCAATGATAGTACTCTTTTCATTTCAGTAAAGTGTCAATGTCATTGTCCACATACACAAGATTGTGTTTATGAGTCCAAGTCTCAATCTTGGAACCTAATTCACTTGTGTAACAAACAGTGTCCTTTCCATCATGAGTCTACACTTATTTCTTCATCCTCCATAGCTTCCGGTTTTGCCATGCTCTAGATCCCGCATTTCTCACAGTGGCAGTCCGACCTGCAGCAGCCAGTCGGTTGCATTTAATGCAGCCGCCTGGCTATTTTTGGCGCCCTATTTTTTTCCTCGGTTTTTCAGCTATTTATACCTGGTACTTTCAGCAGTCTGGTACACTTCTCTACTCGCAGATTACAGACCGGTGACACGCGCAGATTTCGTCTCTATTCGCAGATTTCAGACAGTAGACAGTGCAGACTGTAGCAGACTTCGAGGTGAACAGCAGGTTGCATCGTCGAGGTGGAGACACGCAGTCCAGCGCACTGCGCCCGTGTATATATCTGCATATCTTTGTATTCAGTTTATACAGCAGATCTTCATCGTCCACTGTCTCTTTCTCTCTCTTCTCTCTCTGCGTTCTCTCTCTCTCAGTCCTACGCTTTCACACCGCTGCACTCTGACATGGTATCAGAGCAGTGTTTGAGGGCTGACTGAGCGTAGAATCAACCCGAAGAGGAGTTTCCATCGTGACACAAATTTGCGTTTTTTGCGTTTAAGGGCAGACATGAGGGTTGCGCCTTGGAACAAGGCTGAAACGAGTGTGGGCGCACAGGAAAGGAGTACAGGTGGTGGATTTGCTGCTGTTTGACGCGGAGGAAGTTTGAGTTTTCAGCCTACAAGTGCAGGTTTTGCTTTTTCATCGCCTCCGGCGGGTGAAGAAGGTTCAGGACGTGGAAGAGCCTTAACAGGCTGAGTTTTCCCAGTCAGAGGGGGCTACTTTTGCGTTTGTGAAGGCATTGCAGGTGAATATGTCTACAGAGATTGACTTGGAGTTCCAGGCGATTATGGACCGTCTTACCGGCTCTTCTTGCAGATCAGAAGCTCGACGGCGACAACTACCGCATTTGGCGCGTCATGATGTTGGCCATTCTTGAGTCCTATGATTTGGCGGAGTTGGTACAGGAGGAGATTGACCGGCCCTCGGTAAGAGACGAGTCCAAACTCTCTTCCGATGCTCGTGTGGAGTTGGCCAAGGCCCAGTCTCATTGGGACAAACTGAATGCCAGGATTCGATCCTTTCTCTTTCTATCATGCACTACAGCCGTGATTGCTCACATTGAGCACTTGACGGTGGCTCGGGAGATATGACTGGAGCTTGATCAGATGTACAATCGGATGACCCTTATGAAGCGGGTTTCTTTGGAGGTACAGATGCGGACCTTGTCCGTAAATAAGTCTTCTTCGCTGCGGGAGCACATTAACAAGCTAAGGCAGCTTCAGATGCAGGTTCAGAATGCGGAGAAGCCGATTTCCTCCGAAGACATGGCGATCACACTATTGTCCCAGTTGTCGCCACGATTCGGTACATTTTACTCTGCCCTTATAGCTTCGGGGCGAGAGTCTACTCTTCGGTGGGAAGAGTTGGTTCCTATGGTCTTGGACCAAGAGGAACAGTTAAAGGGACTGAATGCTTCCAAGTCGGAGGCGTTGACAGGTCAAGCCTCTTAGAAGAAGGGGAAGGACCAAAAGAAGAAGAAGGGGGATAACAAGTCCAAGAAGGACAAGGACAAAGATTCCACATGCCATATTTGTGGAAAGACTGGCCATTGGAAGAAGGATTGCTCTGACAAAGACACGAAGGACACCAAGAAGAAGGATACCAAGGATTCTGGAGTGGTGGCTGCACCCTCATCAGCTGCATTTCTTCATCTAGCTGTCATTGAGGACGCTTCACCGAATGCTTCTGATGTTGCGATGACGGCTCCCCAGGCTCGAGAGTGGATTGTTGATAGTGGTGCCTCACGACACATGACTCCTTCATTAGATGGTGTTGGCCAGTTGCGACCCTCGGGTGGGCAGATTCTCATTGGAGACAGCTCTTCAGTTTCTATTGTAGGTCGGGGTAAGATGCATCTTATTCCTGATGGACGAGGTGGTACCCATACCTCAGAGGTTTTGCATGTACCAGGATTAGGGTACCATCTCCTTTTAGTTCATAAGATTTGCTCCCTTGGCCTTTTGGTGGAGTTTGACAGTACTACGGTGCAAGTCCTTGATTGTGGATCGAGGAAGGTTCTCTCATCCGGATATGAGGAGAATGGCATTTACAAACTGAAGTCTTCCACCGCCCTCTCTACTCTTCTTCTTACCTCTTAGTCACAGTCAGAGTTATGGCATGCTCGGTTTGGTCACCTGAACTATGACTATCTTCGGAGGGCGTCACGTGGACAGCTTGTTCGAGGGTTGTCAGATATAGTGGTGAGCCAGCAGCCATGTGTCTCCTGCATACGGGGGAAGCAGCATAGGGATGCCATTCCCCACACAGCTTCGTGGCGGTCTACTTCACCGATGGAGCTAGTATCTACGGATCTATGTGGCCCTATGAGGAATGAGTCCTTGCGTGGGAGCTCGTACTTCATGCTGATCGTGGATGACTACATTAGGATGACATGGGCCTACTTTTTGGCATTAAAGTCAGAAGCTTTCTCGCACTTCAAGGATTGGCTTCTCTTTGAGGAGAACCGATTGGGCCGGAAGTTGAAGACCTTGCGATCCGACAAGGGAGGTGAATTTGTTTCTAATGAGTTTGCTCGGTTTTGTGCAGATAGAGGAATTCACCAGGAGTTTGCCAATACCAACACTCCTCAAGAAAATGGTATTCTTGAATGGAAGAACCGTAGCGTGATCGAGATGGCGCGCACCATGATGGAGCACTGACAGACCCCTCAGGTTCTGTGGGCCGAGGTTGTGGCTACTGCAGTTCACATCCTTAATCGATCTGCTACTTCGGCCGTGGAAGGGATGACTCCATTTGAGGCTTATTTTGGGACGAAGCCAGATGTTTCTTACTTTCGAGTCTTTGGGTGTGATGCCTATGTTCACATTCCCAAGGCTCACCGTGATAAATTTGAAGCAACTTCTCGAAAACAGGTATTTGTTGGCTACAGCTCCCAGTCCCAAGGCTACCGACTGTATGATCCTGTCAAGCGGGATGTGTACACTAGCCGTGATGTGCGGTTTGTGGAGGTTCCGGCTACTTCAATGGGTGAGGAGCATCCCGTTCTTGGAGATCCAGGGGAGAGTTGGGCTCCTTCTACAGTTCCACTGGAGCCTGTGCCTTTTGATTATGATTCTGTTTCTGACACAGAGTCTACTGTTCCACTGGACACCTCTGAGGAGTTACCACCGGTGGATATTCCAGAGTCTTCTGCTGATGGAGAACGATGGGGGGAGGTTCGGCCTCCTCCTTGTTGGGCCCGTGACACACTCCGTGATTCAGGGATCGAGGGGGTTCCTGAGGAGTGGGGACCGCAGGATGGTCCGCGGCGGTCACGGAGGTACCAAGCACATTCTACGGAGCTTGTTTGCTCCAACTATTGTTTGATGACCTGTGTTATGCAGGATCGAGAGCCCACCTCCGTGAAGGAGGCTTTACAGTCCGCACCATGGCAGAAAGCTATGGAAGCCGAGTTGGAGGCTATTGAGAGGAATGGCACTTGGTCACTCGTGCCTCGCCCCCCGAAGAAGAAGGTGATTGGAGTCAAGTGGGTCTTCAAGACCAAATACCTCAGCGATGGTACTTTGGATAAGCCCAAGGCTCGCCTTGTTGCTAAAGGTTTTGCACAGCGCCCAGGTATTGACTGTCATGATACTTTTGCCCCCACAGCTCGTATGGCGACCATTAGAGCTGTTCTTGCTTTGGCTGGCCATAGGCGATGACCTGTTTATCAGTTGGATGTGAAGTCGGCCTTCCTCAATGGTGATTTGAAGGAGGAGATCTATGTTGAGCAGCCTCCTGGCTTTGGTTCTTCAGATGGGAAAGTCTACAGGTTGAAGAAGGCCTTGTATGGCCTCAAGCAGGCTCCGCGTGCATGAAACGAGAAGATTGATTCGTTCCTCCAGTCTCAGTTGGGATATCGGCGGTCCAAGGCCGATCTGCAGCTGTATGTTCACACTTCCGAGGATGGTTGTGTGCTGTTTGTCTTATATGTTGATGATTTGATTGTCACAGGTGATGATGCACAGCAGGTCCAAGAGACGAAGTCAGCTTTACATCAGACGTTCGAGATGACGGACTTGGGTCTACTCCATTTCTTTTTGGGCCATGAGATTTATCAGTCTTAGAGGGGGATCTTTATCTCTCAACAGAGATATGTACAGGAGCTCTTGGTGTCTTTTGAGATGGAGGATTGTCAGGCCCTATCTACTCCTATGGATCCGAATTGGAAGGCCACTTCCCATTCAGCTTCTCCTTTGGCGGACGCGTCCCGCTATCGACAGTTGATTGGGTCTTTGATTTGGCTTCTCAACACCAGGGTTGATCTATGTTTTGCTGTTGGGCTCTTGGCAGGGTTCATGAGTGAACCTCAGACGGTGCATTGGCAGGCTGCTCAGAGGATACTTCGGTATTTGAGGGGGACGTCTGATTTAGGGATTCATTACCCCGTAGGGACAGATGGGTCAGATCTTGTACTTGCAAGTTGGAGCGACTCGGATTGGGCCAGTGATGTGGACCACAGGCGGTCTACTACAGATTACTGTTTTACTTTGGGTGCAGGTGTTATTTCATAGAGTAGCAAGAAGCAGCCCACGGTAGCCCTTTCGTCTACTGAGGCGGAGTATCGAGCCGCATCTTCCACCACCTGCGAGGTAGTGTGGCTTCGGAGATTATTGGAGGAGCTTGGGTGCCCCCAGACTCGTCCTACATTGCTGCAATGTGATAATGAGAGTTGCATTGCCTTGGCAAGGAACCCTGTTTTTCATGCCCGGATGAAGCACATAGAGATTCAGTACCACTTCATCCGAGAAAAGCTTCTGGATGAGACCATCACTGTGGAGTATTGCAAGACGGAGGACAATCTTGCGGATTTGTTTATGAAGGCGCTTCCTCAGGCTCTACTTCGGCGACATTCCAGATCCCTCACGCTTCTGCCCTACCCAGGCTCTGAGAGGGGGTGTTAGAGATCAGATCATAGCCTGATCAGGGGCATCAGGCCGGTGCAGTCGGACTAGCAGTCGGACTGCCACGTGGCAGTCCGACCTGCAGCAGCCAGTCGGCTGCATTTAATACAGCCGCATGGCTATTTTTGGCGCCCTATTTCCCCCGCGGGGTTTTTCAGCTATTTATACCTGGCACTTTCAGCAGTCTGGTACACTTCTCTGCTCGCAGATTACAGACCGGTGACACGCGCAGATTCCGTCTCTGTTCGCAGATTTCAGACAGCAGACAGTGCAGACTGCAGCGGACTTCGAGGTGAACAACAGGTTGCATCGTCGAGGTGGAGACACGCAGTCTAGCGCACTACGCCCGTGCATATATCTGCATATCTTTGTATTCAGCATTCTTTATACAACAGATCTTCATCGTCCACTATCTCTTTCTCTCTCTTCTCTCTCTGCGTTCTCTCTCTCTCAGTCCTACACTTCCGCACCGCTGCACTCTGACACATGCGTGCGGGCCGGGACCGGCTCCCCATTCTTTCTTTTTTTACTATTTTTAATTAAAAAAATAAAAAAAATAAAAAAAAGCACCACTAAAACACAACCCCCCACTCGGACAAAAAAAAAAAAAACAACACAAAGAAAAGCACACATGCAAAAAGATAAAAATTTAAATAACATAAATAAAAAAAATTTAAAAAAGAAAAGAGAAAAAATGAAAAAAAAAAACAAGAAGAAAAAAAGAAAGAAAAATTTACCCCTCACACCCGACAGTTTTCCTTCTCTTCCATCTTCCCTCCCTTCTTCTCCCTGTCTTTCTCTCTTCTCGTTCTTCTCCTACCATTCTTTCTCACTCCTTCTTTCTTCCTCTCCTTCTCCTTCCTCCCTCTCCCCCTCCTCCATTCTTCCTCCCTCCTCCCTTCTCCTTCTTTCTTCCTCTCCTCCTCCTCCCTCCTCCTCCCTCCCTCTTCCCCTCCTCCATTCTTTCTCCTCCTCCTCCTCCCTCCCCTTTCCCTCCCCTTGCTGCTCGCTATCGCCGCCCGTCTCCACCCGCCTGCGCCGCTGCCTATGCACGCTGCCGCCGCCCGCCCGCGCCACCGCTTGTGCTTGTTGCTCGTCGCGTGCCTGCGCCCCTCCCACCCCTTCCTCCTCTCCAACCTCCTCCTCTTTCTCCTCCATGACCACCCCCTTCTCCTCCCCCACCAACCCTTCCTCCTCTTGCGCCTCCTCCTCCTCCTCCTTCACCACCCACTTCATCCTCCTCCTTCCCCCCCCATCCCCCCCCCCCCCCCACCCCATTCTGGTACCCCCCCCTGCCCCAAATTTAAACCCCTCCTCCTCAATTTAACCCCCTCCCTACATTTACCCCTCCCCTTCTCTTAATTTACCTTACCTCCCACCTAAGCCCCCTATCCCACCCCCCTACCTCCATCCTTTACCCTTTTAACTTGTTCGCCCCCCTTTGCGCACTGCGGTCAACGTTTTGGTGTCGGTGGATGTTCACGTGCGTTCACGTGTGAGGACGCGCGTCTGACTTATTCATGTGGTAGGGTCTTGCAACCATTCGTATGCAATTACAGTCATCAGCAGCCGTTCGTATGCAGTCACGGGTACTGCAAAATCCGAAATTTCTAAAAACACATACAAAATTTAAATATTCATTAAAATTTAATTAAAATCCAAAAAAATTACAAAAAAATTCCTAAAAAATCTCAAATATTTTGCAAATAAGTAAAATGTTTTTCAAACTAGAAATATTAGAAAAAAAAGTGCAAAAAATTCAAAAATTGATTTTTTTAATTTTTTTTAAAAATGGTTAAAATTTATTAAAAATTGAAAAAATATCAACATAATTTCAAAAAAATTTCAAAAAATTACATAAACTCCCTTGTACATATTGAGAATATTTGACCAATTGAAAATGCTTTCCTAAGTGGCCAAAGTATTATTTGAAGACAAAACCCTAATTTTGATGCCCAAATTCATGTAAAATTCATTTCAAATCTAAAAAATGAGCTGAACAATGTGAATTAAATCTGATTACCTTTTTGACACTTGATGCTCATGATTGGTTGCTGAAATTTCATGTTCACATCTTTAAAAAAAAAACACCAAAACATATTATTAAAAGAAAACCAAAAAAATCATAACCATAAATCCCAATCAATTCAACATCCCAACATATCCATCTTTTTATTTTGGTCATATGTATCATTTGTTTTATTATTTTTGGTCAATGTATTAGTTGTTTTTTTCGTTTTTTTATACGACAGGATGACTAATTTTAGTTGACCTTTTGTTCGTTGTGTGGAATATTTGTGGATTGTGCCTTTCCTTTTTTTTTTTGAGGACATGGTATCAAACTTTGCAGACATCCCCACCCATTGCCAGGTTTTTTTCTCTTTTTCCCTCTCTCACGTTGCATTGTAACACACATGTAATTGTAAGAAAATCAACTGACCGTTGCACCCACCAAATAAAGAGAATGCACTTCATTAATTTTTAATTTAAAAGGAACCTGACTGTTAATTGTAAAAGGAACCCTGCCGTTGCACGAGCACATGGCACAATAACCCACATAATTTTCTAAAAATAAATCCACCGTGCACACGCACACGCGCTACAGACACAATTTATTTGTAATTAAAATGAACCCCTGCCGTCATGTATGCATGCGCTTTACACCACATATCACGTAATTTGTGACAATGAATTGCATTTTTAGAGACCCCCAGTCAGTCAAGTCAGTTTAAGTAGGGGTTGGGATTGCGGAATCGACTCACTATGCATTAATGGTTAAGTAATAACGAAGTGCAATCTAATTTGTACATGGTTAAAATGAATTCGATAGTGTTCACCCATCCACGTTCATTGCACCATAGGTTTACGCAATGCATTTACGGGGATTGGGATTTGTTAAGTTCGAGATGTCGATCTTTTTCATGTCTCTTTATTCTGTTGGTCCAAGTCTTGGATTCTGTTTGAGTCTGGTCATTGTCTTGGGTACGGTGTGTTTGCATTTTTATTTTTGATTGCTTGATTCCACGGTGTCTTGGGTGCCTGCTTGTTGCATAGCATGAAACTTTCAGTTGCACGAGTATGTAAGTCATGTCAAATTTTTTTCCGTAGGATGTGGATTGTTTGGGGAATTCTAGTTCAGTCCAGTCTGGTCGTCTGTCCTTTGTTTTGATATTCTTCTCAGTGTTAATTTGTCTAGGTTTTCCAAGAAAATTTTTGTCTTTTTCCTTGGTTGTGTGTGTGGGTTTTTTGTTGTAGTTTGAATGGCATCTACCTCTATTTCTCCTATTGTCATCCAGCATGTGTCGTTGCCGGTGCATGACTATGCTCTTCTCCTAGAGGCAGATTGCATTCGCCGTGCTGGTCTTCATCCTTCTGTGGCTTTGAAGTTTCTGCCAGTAGACAACACGATTTGCTACTCCTTAGCATCCTACAAGAACCAGTCTGGCTTGGTTTATAACCGATGCTTTTGCTTATCCATAGCCAATATCAGTGATGCGTTGTGTGTGCCTCTTTCAGCGTCTTTCGTCCCTACTGGAAATTAATTATTGACAGTTGAGGAGATCCTTTCTCTCATGCAAAAAGAAACCTCTACTTCTTTGGTCTCCAACAAAGTTATCACCAGTTTTGGGGTTTTTGTAGCTCACATCTCCTCCCCGGTATGGAAACAACTTTGCCAGTTTCTACAAGATAAGTTCATGTCAGGGAAGCCTGCTTCCAAATGTCTCTCCAAGGAGCTGTTTACTGCTTCTATTAGGATCCTGGAGGGAGCCAAGTTCAATTGGGCAGCATTCATGCTCGCGAAGATGGATCATCATTTTCAGAGAGTTCGGAAAGGTCAGGGAAATAATGTCTTCTACGGTGTTTTTCTTTAGAAGATTATCTCCCTTGCACCTCCTCCTGGTGGTGTGCCAGTTCCTGATCTTGCTCCTCTTCCGAAGCAGCCTCCACCTTCAGTTCCAACTCCTCCTCCATTATAGCCCAATTTTGATTCGAAGGATGAGCCCCCTGCTAGATTCTCTTGCAGTAAAAGATTACGTACTAAAGGGCCCCTTAGTCCTGTTTCTATTTTAGTTTCTGATTCTCCTGCACAGGACTCCATTCCTCCTGTTTCTACCAATTCCCTTCCTTCATTCTTGTCATGTCCTAATCTATTTGTAGCACAAAGGGATGGGCAGTTGGATAAACAGATCCCTGCTTCCTTACAAACAATGTTAGTTGGACCTTTGCTTCCTCAGCTAGTTTCTAGTGTCCAGGCTACATTGGAGACTTCACTGATGACTTGTCTTCAGTCCATTTACACAAGGATTTATACTTCCTTGCAGGACAAAGTGGATTCCCCCTAACTATGTTGAGATGACAAGCTCAACACATGTGGACATTGATGATTTACCGCCTAGCTAGATGAGTCCGCACGTCTACACTTAGCACGTTGGTGGTCATTATGATACTCACATGGCCACTGACTTATCACTTATTATATTTAGTTTGTTACACCTACCTACAGCTGGCAAAGATATAACACCAGTCGATTAGTACAGTCAGTTATCCACTGTTTGACTTAGAAGGCTACTTTCCTTTGAAAGGGAGCGATGGATTGAAGGTTGGACTCGAGAGCTATGGCGGGAGAGCAAAAGCAAGAAAGGAAGAGACTAGAAATGGGAACTCCAATAGTCACAATGTGTGACCGGGCCTTCCTTTATTCAAACTGTCACTAAAAGAATAAAGAATAAAGTGACAGTGATGGGCACCCGCCACCTGCAATGTGCAGTGGCGGTAACTGTCAGTGTAGTAATACACGGGCGGCTAGGCAGAGGTGCCTTTACCCCCAACAACCTCCCACTTAAAGGCGAATCTGCCCCAGTGAGGAGTGAAAAGAAAAAGAAAAAAGACAGTACAACATGTACACATGTACAACAGGATGAGGAAAGACGTCATCTCATCCCACGCCCATCAACCTCCTGAGGAAGGCAAAGCCCTCTATAGAGAGGATTTTCGTGAGCAGATTTGCATAATTATGGTCAGTAAAGATCTTTACAAGAGCAATAGACTTGTCCTCAACGACCCCACGTATGAAGTGATACCTCACCTCAATGTGTTTCGTCTTCGCATGGAAGACCGGATTCTTACCTAACTGAATAGCACTTATAGAATCCGAATGCAGTGTAGGGATAGCATCAATACCAAGATCAGCAACTAAACGACCCAACCAAATGGCCTCCTTGCAAGCCTCAGTGGTTGCAATATACTCGGCCTTTGTAGTAGAAAGGGCCGTGCATTTCTGCATCCTAGACATCCAAGAAACAACACCTCTAGCATAGGTGAATACATAGCCGGAAGTGGACTTCCTACTATCTGCATGTCCAGCATAATCAGAGTCAGTGTACCCCATGACTCCTCTATCCTGGCTGCCATAGCATATGCACATATCTGCAGTGCCCTTCAGGTACCTCATGATACCCTTCACGGCATCCCAATGCTTCTTGCTAGGTGTAGCCATATAGCGTACCACAACACCAACTGCAAAGGCAATATCTGGACGAGTGGCTATCATGGCATACATAAGACTGCACACTGTGGATGCATAGGGAATCTTGGTCATCTCGGCCCTCTACTCATCTGTTTGTGGACAATGAGCCTGTGATACCTTCACATAAGAAGGCAATGGACAGCCAATAGGCTTTATGTCCTGCATGCAGAAGCGCTCAAGGACTTTATGAATGTACTCCCTCTATGACAAGTAGAGGAGTCCCTGATGCCTGTCGCGTTTAATGCGCATACCAAGTATGTGAGCGGCCTGTCCCAGATCTTTCATCTCAAAGCTCTTCTTGAGCTGAGCCTTAAGAGTATCTAGCTCATCATGAGCTTTCCCTGCTATCAGCATATCATCCACATAGAGTACCAAAATCAATAAAGAACCATCACCGGCTTTCTTCGTGTAAAGACACGGATCCATAGCACTCTGACTGTAGCCCTGTGACTGCATAAAGGCATCAAACTTATGGTACCACTCCCTAGGTGCCTGTTTCAAGCCATAAAGGCTTTTCTTCAATTTGCACACTAGGTGCTGCCTACCAGGTTCTGCAAAGCCCTTAGGCTGCTCCATATAAATCTCATCATGCAAGTCCCCATGTAAGAAAGCCGTCTTGACATCCATCTGGTATAAATCCAAGTCAAGCTGAGCAACCAAAGCCAAGACTAAGCGCATGGTGGTCATCTTAACCACAGGAAAAAAGGCATAGTCAAAGTCCACACCATGCTCCTGCTTAAAACCCTTTGCTACCAATCTAGCCTTGTATGCCGGCTTGGGGTGTCCAGGGGTACTTTTTAGCTTGTACATCCACTTGCATGGCAAAGCCTTCTTGCGCGTAGGCAAGGAAATCAAGTTCCAAGTGTCATTCTTATGTAGGGAGTCTATCTCAGACTGCATAGCCCTCTCCCAGGAGTGACTGTCACCCCTACGCATAGCCTCATCATAGGTGAAAGGCTCTCCTGCATCTATAACCAAGACATAATTCATTGAGGGCTGAAATCTATTAGGTGTACGTCTGTCTCTAGTAGACCATCTCACGGCAGGCTCTACGGCCTGCCCAACTGCCTATCCAACACCCTGACCATGAGCATCTGCTGCAGCTGTAGGCTATCCAACTGGCTGTACGGGAGCTCTCGACTCCTCCTGAAATATGACCCTGCGGATCTCAACAACTCTCTTAGGCTGCCTATGCATTTTGTCTTCATGGAAGACCACATCATGATTGCGGATGATTTTCTGCGCCTGCGAATCCCAGAGACAATAACCCATCTCTCCTGCATCCCCATAACCAAGGAAAATGCATTTGACACTCTTGGGATCCAGCTTACTTCTCTTGTCCCCGGGCACATGGCAAAATGCCTCACATCCAAAGACACGGAGATGCACATAAGAGGGAGGTTTTCCAGTCCATACCTCCTCTGCAACCTGGAAATCCAAACCACTAGAGGGTGATTTGTTTATGACATACACAGCTGTACTAACTGCCTCAGCCCAAAAGCTCTGTGGTAGGCCTACATGGCTAAGCATACTGCGTACACTCTCCTGGATGGTTCTATTCATCCGCTCAGCCAAACCGTTCCCGGGGGGGGGGGGTGTAGGGGGCGGTCAACTGACACTTAAGACCCCTCTCATCACATAACTGCTCAAAAGCACGTGAGACATACTCACCCCCATTATCTGTCCTTAGGCATTTTAGCCTATACCTAGACTGGTTCTCAACCAATGCAAGCCATCTCTGAAACAGAGCCAAGACATCGGATTTCAGCTTAATGGAATAAGCCCAAACTTTTCGTGAAAAATCATCTATGAACGTAACAAAATACTTTGCACCACCCATAGACTGACAAGGCATGGGCCCACAAACATCCGAATGTACCAATGCCAAGGGCTCACTCATGCGTGGCCTACCAGACTTCTTATGCATAGACCTAGTCTGCCTGCCATAAAGACAATGCTTACATGAATCAAAACATGCATAATCAAGGGGCAGTAAGTACTGCAAACTAGAAAGCATTTTCATTCCCTTCAAAGACATATCGCCCAAACGGGCATGCCAAAGAGATACATGTGGGATAGAACCCACAGACAAAACATGATCAAGGGAAGAAGCTGATACAATCAAGGGGTAGAGACTGCCAGCCTTGGCACCTCTCGCAATCATAAGTTTGCCATGAGTGATCTTCCATGCAGAGTCTCCAAAGTATACATGATATCCTGCGTCATCAAGCTGTCTAGCTGACATGAGACTGCATGTCAAAGTAGGTACATGACGTATATCCTACATAACAAAACTGCTTCCAAAAGGAAACAATAGCCTAACATCACCAATGCCCACAATATCAAGAGAGCTGTCATCACCCAAGCGCACAGAACCTGAAACAGTACGGTATGAATGAAACCACTCTTGGCAAGCTGTCACATGAAAGGACACACTTGAGTCCAAGAGCCAACACTGTGCATACATAGAGTGTATCTCTGTCATCTACGAAGCACTAGAAGAAGGTGCTAGGATATAATCATCATCATCAACATTCTTAGGCTGCATAACATTGATCTCTTCAATTTTAACACTAGACTTTGCAAGTACTATGCTGCGATCAGAAGTCTTATCCTGCACTTTGTCTTTCCCCTTATCTTCGTGCCTTTCATTGCACAATTGATGGCATTGTGGCCTAATATGGGCCTTTTTCCCACAATGGTGACAAGTAACATCTGCATTCTTGCCACGAGATTTGCTACATGACTTCCCACGAGACTTGGACTGAGATTTCTGAGAATCCCTTCCACGGCCACTGCCACTGCCATGCTTTCCATATCCATCATTCCTGCTTCTAACTGTCATAGCATGAGACACACGAGAGGCTTCCAAATTCTTACGATTAACCTCTTCCTGTAGAAGAGCACTCTCAACATCAAATAATTTCAAGGTAGCAATAGAGGCACATTATGCAGTGCAGAATACATCCCATGACTCATTAAGAGTACCAAGCAAGAAAAGAGGAGTGACATCCTCTACAAAAGTGATGTCATGTGAAGTCAAGTTCTTGAGTATAGCATGGAACTGGCTTAAGTGAGCAGACATAGTCACATTCTCCTTCATGCGCAGATCCATAAGTTGCTTCAGCCAATACATCTGACTCGCTGGACTTTTCTTGTCATAGAGATTTTTGATCTTTTCCCACAACTGCCATGCACTCTGTTCTTCCTCAAAGACATTATAGTGAACCTGTTCTGTGAGAGACAATACAATAGTGGACTTGCATAACTCATCAAACTCAAGCCATTCCTCATCTGGCATAGTTGCAGGCAGATGTCCGCTTAACCTCAAAGGTTTGATCTACGATTTCTGCACCAACATCTGCCAAATCTGGCTCTTCCAATAAGAGTAATTCGTATCATCAAGCTTAGTGATGTTGAAAATAGCATGATCAGTGGACGAACTCGGCATAATGCAGGCTGGAAGACTGTAGACAGTTCAAAACTGCTTGCTATTTACTGTAGAAAATGATAAAAAAATCACCAAAATCGAGGAAAAATGGCAAAGAAAGTGGAACCAAAGTTGCTGCCCACCAAGTACTAGTAAAAGTACATCATTTCAGAGTGTTTCAGCATGAAAAATCCATGTCAATCCCTACATATATTCTTGCTGTAATAAATTTCAGATTTCAGTAAAAGAGAGCTAACAGTGCCAAAATCGGATCCCAAGGCAATTAGATATTGCCAAGACCAAAGCCGGCATCATGCGGGCATAGCATAAGCATATGACGGTCGATAAGCATGAATCCAACACCCAAGTATGTCATACAAACATCTGCCAGTAGTGAGTAGGCACACCTCCCAGGCAAGGGGGCAAAGTGTTCCTACCACTACCAGAACTTGACACAAGTAGGTGTCAGTTCACAAAGATACGGATCCAAAACTGAGACTTAGCTCATAAGCATATAGTAAACCAATACATATGATGTATCATCACAAAAGGTAAGAAGTCCCAAAGTATCAAGTGTCTGTAAACTGCTCAATAGCATGTAACAGCTCAATGCATAAAAGTGCCACCTACTCAATGTCTGATATGCATTCAAGAATGTTCCCACTGGCACAAAAGCTGTATGTACGAGCTCAAGAGCTCAGGCCAAGGCAAGACACAGTGCCAATGACATAAGTCCAAGACAATACATCAATAGTACATCCTGAACATGTAGGCGGTAGAGCATATGTAGCATCCATAAGCATGTAAGACATCAAGTACATCCCAAGATACAACTCTAGCAAGCCAATAAATAGCTCAAGTAAGCTCTGAGAATCCAAGGTCAAGCCAAGACCGAGCTCCAGTAGCAATAGGCTCCAAACAATGTGACTAGCATGTAGTAATGGCATAGGCTAAGCATGTCAAGAACGGTCAGACATAAGCAACATACATGCCATAAGTACATCCAAGACGGAGCATCCAAATGCTTTGCAAAGTGACCTCAAGCTCAACCAACAATCCTGAATCAAAACCAAGCTCTATGTCGAGCCCCAAGTGTCAATACATCACCATATATGGCCGAAACATAGACCGAAAAGCATATGCATAAGTATACATAAGTAAAATGACTTTAGCCCAACTGTGTACAACAGTGATTTATTATTCAAAACTGAGAATTTCAACACCAAAATCAGCTCCAAATGGTTTCCAAACAATAGCATACATTCCCCTAACATCCGAGCATCAAACATGACCAACCGGGCATTAAATGACAATGCCAAACAAGTTGTAGCATCAAATGACAGTGTAACACTATCATAAACTACATGTGGATTGTTATGATAGTCCCAAAATAGTGTTAAATCAGTCCAAATGCTATGCCAACACATCAACCATCAAAACCAAGCATCAAAGCATGTTCATATGCTCGAAATGGAGCCTTTCCAAGTGCCAATGGAGGGGGACAGCTGCTATTGTGACTGTCAATGCTGAAGACACATATGGGAGGGTGCGTGATTCTATGAACTGTAAATGCTGGTCTTGGGGTTGCAAAAAATGGTGGCCAAGCTTTGGAGGGGTCTGGTTAAAGCCAAGGAAGGCCTCAAACAAGCTCCAGCAAGTCTTGTTCAAAGGCAAGTGAGATATGAAGCAAGGGAGCTTCAATGGTGGTTGCCCCAATCTTGTTTACAGCCTATGAGACCTGAGAACAAAGTAAACCCTGAAGAAAATGATCAAATACCTCTGATGTAATGCCCTGAAGGTGTCCAACAATGCCGGGAAGCCGGGGAGTGACGGGAGCTCGAAGGAGTCGGATATGGCTGCCGGGAAGGAGACCCAATGCAAGTAGGGAGTCGATGGGATGCTGAGAATGCCACGAACCAAGCTCAAGAGTCGAAAAGCAAAGCTCTGATACCAGTTGAAAGGGAGCGACAGATCGAAGGTTGGACTCGAGAGCTATGGCGGGAGAGCAAGAGCAAGAAAGGGAGAGACTAGAAATGGGAACTCCAACAGTCACAATGTGTGACTGAGCCTTCCTTTATTCAAACTGTCACTAAAAGAATAAAGAATAAAGTGATGGTGATGGGTGCCCGCCACCTGCAGTGTGCAGTGGCGGTGACTGTCATTGTAGTAATACACGTGTGGCTAGGCAGAGGCGCCTTTATCTCCAACATCCTTTATGTTGTATCTTATCTATACTTTGTGTACATTGTATAGTGTGTGGAAGAAGAAGAAAAATAGGCAAGAAAACGTTTTGGCCTCCATCTCTCTTCTTGTGTTCTTGAGTGAGCTTTCTCTTGTGTATATAGTGTGTGTTTGGCGTAGCAACTCAAGCACATCCCCCCATAACGCTATTCTTGTCAGATTAGTCAATAGAATAAGGCTTTGGAGGATCTAGCATCTGAGAAAGTCACCCTAATGGATATTCACAAACAAATGACTGAAGCTACTACCCTGATGGATTCCTAAAAGGCCACCATTCAGAAGTTAGAAGCTCAAGTAGTTACCCTGGAAGTAGAGAATGCGTCTTTGACTAAAGAGAAGAATTCTGCCCTTGAGGAGATGATCGACTTAGCTAGTAGGATGGGTACTTGTGAGGGTCAGCTACAATCTTCTCAGGAAACTGTTGAGTCACAGAAGAAGATGATTGCAAAGATTAATCAGAAGATTGTTACTCTTTTTGTTCCTCCACCTCATGTGGTTTCTTCTGTAGTATCTTCCAACGAGGAGCTTGACTAGTTACATCAGAAGGTGAAGTTGTGTAATGGTTTTTCTGCTAAGGTTGAACACCTTCAAGAACGTATGAATTGTGTGTAGGATGATTTTACTAGTTATGATGAGCTGGTGTCACCCCCACCATCTTTCTGGATCAAGTATAATCAGCAACGTTTTGCCTTGTATATCTCTTTGAGCAATGTGGATTTAGAATCTCCAAAGGATGGGTGGTAGAAATTGTGGTCTGTAGATTTGTTGAAGTCTATGTTTGACAGATTTGTTGATGAGCTGATTTTGCATGAAGTACAGTTGCTGTCTTTCATGTATCTTATAGGGCATTTGCAGATTCCTGATGAGAGGAGGATTTGAATGTGTCTATGGGAGATGTCATCTTACAAGCAGTGATGTATGTGCACTTAGTTGAGCTCCTGCTAGCAGATAGTTTGAAGCATTATCATGAGCAGATGTCTTGGTGTAGAGGACATGCTTGGCATCTACCTTTGGAGGATGTTGCTTTGGAGCCTCGTCGTCTCAGGGGTGTATTCCACAAATCTGATATCTAGCCTTTGCAAACTCAACTATTGCATCATATTGCTGATCATCCATTATTCACTGATTCTTTTTTCCAAGATCTTACTTATCGTTGTTCTTTTTATCCATTAGATCCCATTGATCTTTTCTCTTATTCTCTTATGTCCTATCGTTTTCTGTTGTATATTTCCCTCCTCACTTCCAACCGTGACACTATTCCTCTGTTGTCTTTTACTCCTTCTAATTCTCCTCACATTCTTGTCTTTACTTTTTGTCCTTTCATTGCCGATCCAACATTATCGCCTACCCCTTCTGAACCTCCTCTTGTAGTTCTTGTTCCTTCTGTTTTCTCAGCAGATTCCCTTCATACGTTTTTGTTGAATTTTCCATCTCTTCCATCTTCCTTATCTCTTCATTTCCCTTCTTTTTATGATCTATCCTATCCTCCTTTACAATGCTCTCCTCTTATTCCATTCCCCTCTCCTTCCGATTACATTAACCTTCCTCCTCAATCCGTGCTGAATACACCAGGGTATGATAGTGACATACTTCGTCGACGACAATGTACACTGCATGATTTTGTGACAGGACCGGTGTTTAACTACCCTTTCATTCCAGGGTCCTGGGATACCTCTGCAGCATGTTCAAACTCTTACCTTCATTTTGCTTAGGTGCATGCTCATTTTGAGGATACCTCTGTACATCTTGCAGCTCATTTTTGCTGGTACCTTGCTTTTATGCATTAGCAGTCTAATCTGAACACTCGCAAGTGTATCCCCCCTTTGATCATCAATCCGAATGTGGATGTGACTGCTACTCAGATGGATATTATGTATTACTTTGCACAAGCTTTCCCTACCTGGTTTCTTATTTTGCTAGTAAGGATGTGTTGTATATAGTTCCTCCAGAATGTGCCTTTGCATTTTGTAGATGAGAGTAAAACTTTGGAGCATCTCAAGTCTAGCATGCAGTTTAAGAAGATGTGCCTGCATCTTGCTTAGCAGTGGAGTTCTTTTTGAATGTATAAGTTCTTTTTCTTTAATGGAAATCTTTTTCTGTGCTCTCCATTTTTTGGGGGCATGTTCCATTCTGATTACCTGGTGTTGTGTTTGTGTGAGTTGTATATGTGGTATATATATATTGTTTATCTTTGTTGAACAGAGTTGAAGTTGAAGATGGATTGATGAAGAAGATGTTGGACTACAAGCTAGCAGAAGATGATGCCGATTCAAAGAAAACTCTTATATCCTTTATGACTTTGTAATTGCTAACAATAAAAAAAAAACGGAGATAATATCCAAAAGGGTATTTTCCTTTCGTTGTAGTATTTTCTAGAGATAAAGGTGATAAGTTGGGGTCGTGGTGGAGTGATTGTTGAAAATACTAAAGAAGATCAAATTGAGCTCTTTACTGAACTTACATTCTTCTTTTCCTTAGGTCATGAGGATGCTTCCTTTCTAAGTGTGGGGATATGTTGAGAGTGGAAAAAGACTAAATTTTTGATTGATTTTTGTTGTTTTTGAGGTATGAATGGTTGGTTATTGATGGATTTAGAGTGATGTATGATTGTTAATGGAAGTGTTTGAGAGTGTTTTGGATGATATTGATTATGTTTTGGAAGTTCATGATGATTCTTAGTGAAAAAATGAAGCTCTGTCTCTGTTCTGTCTCTGTTCTGTTCCTGTTCTATTCTTGTTCTGTTCTGTAGATCTTTTGTAAGTGTTCTGTAAAATGAATGTGTGACTTTGGGAAAGTTTTCTAACTTTTGGAAAGGATGAATCTAAGTTCAAAAGAGCTAAAACAACTGGAAGAAGCAGCTGCTAAAGGCTGAAGAGAAGGCTAGAGTGACAGAGACAGAAGTGAGCTATGAAGAGACACTGTAGTGGCTTTGGTGCCTCTTCGACACAGACATACCTCTTGGGAGGTGCATCCACGACCTAAGAAGGATTATTGAGAGTCATTATTGAGTATTGTAGTGAGGATATGATGTATTATTGAGAGAGAGAGAGAGAGAGAGAGAGAGAGAGAGAGAGAGAGAGAGAGAGCCAATTCTATCAAAACAATGTATTTTTCTATGAGAAATTGTAAGAGAAGACTATGAAGACAATGAAGATGAATACTATGTGATTTATTTCCATTCAAAATGGTGTTTCTCTTGTGTTCTCTTTGTCTATCAATGGATTCTATGAAGAATATGAAGAGCATGATCAATTTTATTGAAGATAAAGCCGTGGGAGATGTTTATTATGATGCTACGTGAAGATTTCTTGCCTTTGGTGTCGTTTTCTTTGTTTTGGTCTTCAAAAGAATGAAATAAAAGCTTGTTGATGTTAGAAGATAGATTTTCTTGCAGTAGAATCCCTTTTTCCTTGGTGTTCCTCTTGGGGCTCCACTTTGGACTGAATAATGGACCTCCTGATTTTCAAGGAGTTGCTTGTAAGACATTTGACCCATATCTAACAACTTTTCTGAGGGTATATATTGATGATTTCTGTGTTTTTGGTAGTAGCTCCACTAGAAGAGAGCATTTAAAACATCTAAGGTTATGTTTTGAGAGATGTAGGAGATTCAGAATGTCCTTAAACCCTTTCAAGTTAGTGTTTGTAGCAAAAAGGGGTGTGCTTTTAGGCCACATCTTGTTTGAAGAAGGCATGAGCATAGATCTAAGAAAGATGTAGCTCTTTAGAAAGTTAAGGCTCTAGCTACTGTATAGGAAGTTATGCAATTTGTGGGGCAAGTGAAGTGACATAATAGGTATTTAAGGTACTTATAACATATTTGTTCTTCTCTTACAACTTTAACCAAGAAAGGTATGCAATTTATTTGGAGGGAAGATTTGAATGGTGAGAAGGATTGAAGCTTGCTTGGAAGAGCTATGGCAGGAGAGCAAGAGCTATGGTGGGAGAGCAAGAGCAAGAAAGAGAGAGAGACCAAATGAGGACTCCAACAGTCACAATGTGTGTTCGGGCCTTCCTTTATTCAAACTTTCACTGAAAGAATAAAGAATAAAGTGACGGTGACGAGCTCCCACCACCTGTAGTGTGTAGTGGCAGGCACTGTCGGTGTAGTAATACAAGGGTGGCTAGGCAGAGACATCTTTACCCCCAACAACCTTCCACTTAAAGGCAAAATTCCCCCCCCAGTGAGAAGTGAAAAGAAAAAGAAAAGACAGTATAATGTACACATGTACAATAGGATGAGGAAAAACATCATTTCATCCAACACCCATCAATCTCTTGAGGAAGGCAAAGCGCTCAATAGTGACGCTTTTTATGAGTAGATCTATGGGATTTTTGTCAATGGAGATCTTGACAAGGTCAATAGACTTGTCCTCCACAACCCCACGTATGAAGTGATACCTCACCTCAATGTGTTTTGTCTTCGCATGGAAGACCGGATTCTTGGCTAGCTAAATTGCACTCATAGAATTCGAAAGTAGCGTAGGTATAGAATCAATCCCAAGGTCATGAACCAAATGGCCCAACCATATAGCCTCCTTGCAAGCCTCAGTGGTTGCAACATACTCGACCTTAGTGGTAGAGAGAGCTGTACACTTCTGAACCCTAGACATCCAAGAGAGAGCACCTCCAGCATAGATGAATACATAGCCAGAAGTGGACTTCCTACTTTTTGCATGTCCTGCATAATCATAGTCTGTGTACCCCACAACTCTAGTATCCTAGTTGCCATAGCAAATACACATCTCTGCTGTGCCTTTCAGGTATCTCATGATACCCTTCATGGCATCCTAATGTTTTTTGCCAGGTGTAGCCATATAGCATGCCACAACACCAACTGCAAAGGCAATATCTAGATGAGTGGCTATCATGGCATACATCAAATTGCCCACAGCTGATGCATAAGGGATCTTGGCCATCTCGGCCCTCTATTCATCTGTTTGCGGACAATTAGCTTGTGAGACCTTCACATAAGAAGATGATGGACAACCAATAGGCTTGACGTCCTGCATGGAGAAACACTCAAGGACTTTATGAATGTACTCTCTGTGTGTGAGAGGTAGAGTAGTCCCTGATGTTTATCACACTTAATGCATATACCAAGCCTTGTGAGAGGCTTGTTCCAAATCCTTCATCTCAAAGCTCTTCTTTAGCTAAGATTTAAGAGCATCCAACTCATCATGAGCTTTCCCTGCTATCAACATATCATCCACATAAAGTACCAAAATAAGCAATGAGCCATCACGGGCATTCTTCGTGTAAAGACATGGATCCATAGCACTCCTGCTGTAGCCCTGTGACTGCATAAAGGCATCACACTTATGATAACACTCACTAGGTGCTTGCTTCAAGCCATAAAGACTTTTCTTCATCGTGCACACTAGGTGCTCCCTGCCAGGTTTTGCAAAGCCCTTAGGCTACACCATGTAAATCTCATCATGCAAATCCCCATGCAAGAATGCAGTCTTGACATCCATCTGATACATGTCCAAGTCAAGCTACGTGACTAAGGCTAAAACCAAGATTAGGGTGGTCATCTTGACCACAGAACAAAAGACTTTATCAAAGTCAACTCTATGCTCCTATTTAAAATCCTTAGCAACAAGTCTTGCCTTATAAGCCGGCTTGGGGTGCCGAAGGGTACTTTTTAGCTTGTACACCCATTTTCATGGCAAAGGCTTTTTGCGGTTAGGAAATGCAACCAAATCCCAAGTCATATTCTTATGCAAGGAGTCCATCTCAGACTGCATAGCCCTCTCTTAGGAGTGATTGTCACCCCTGCGCATAGCCTCATCATAGGTGAGAGGCTCTCTTGCATCTGTAACCAAGACATAATGCATCGAGAGCTCAAATTGATCAAGTGGACGTCTAGCTCTAGTAGATCGTCTCATTGCAGGCTTTGCTACATGTCTATCATGATGTCCAACACCCTAGGCATGTGTACCAATTGTTGCTGTAGGTTGTCCAACTGGCTGTGCAGGAGCACGTGGCTCCTCCTGGAATATAACCCTACATATCTCTACCATCTTCTCAAGCTGTCTATGCATCTTGTCTTCATGGAAGACTACATCATGGCTGCGGATGTCTTTCCAAACCTACGGATCCTAGAGGCGGTAACCCATCTTGCCTGCATCTCCATAGACAAGGAAAATGCATTTGAAACTCTTAGGATCGAACTTAGTCCGCTTGTCCTTGGGCACATGGTAGAATACCTCACATCCAAAGACACGTAGATGCGCATAAGACGGAGGTTTCCTAGTCCATACCTCCTCTGCAACCTAGAAATCCAAACCACTCGAAGGTGATGTATTGATGACATGCATAGCTATAGTGACTATCTTAGCCAAAAAGCTCTGTGGTAGGCCTGCATGGCTAAGCATATTGCATATACGCTCCTAGATGGTTCTATTCATCCGCTCAGCCAAACCATTCTAGGGTGGGGTATAGGGGGCGGTTAACTAACACTTAATACCCCTCTCATCACATAGCTACTGAAAGGCTTGTGACACATATTCTCCCCCATTGTCAGTCCTAAGGCATTTCAGCCTATGCCCATTCTGGTTCTCAACCAATGCAAGCCATCTCTGAAACACAGCCAAGACATCTGACTTAAGCTTAATGGGGTAAGCCTAGACTTTATGCGAAAAGTCATCAATGAATATCACAAAATACTTTGCACCACCCATAGACTGACAGGGCATGGCCCACAGACATTCGAATGTACCAATGCCAAGGGCTCACTCATGCGTGCCCTATCAGACTTCTTATGCATGTTCCTAGTTTGTCTGCCATAAAGACAATGCTCACATGAATCAAAACATGCATAGTCAAGGGGCGGTAAGTACTGAAAACCAAAAAGCATTTTCATTCCCTTCAAGGACATATGGCGCAAACGGGCATGCCAAAGAGATACATGTGGGATGGAACTGACTGACAAAACATGGTCAATAGAGGACCCATCAACTACAAGAGGATAGAGGCTGCCAACCTCGGTACCTCTAGTAAGCACAAGTATGCCACGAGTGATCTTTCAAGTAGAATCCCCAAATGAAACATGAAATCTAGCATCATCAAGCAGCTCTGCAGACATAAGACTGTGTGTAAGCGCAAGTACATGGCGAAATGTATTGCCAGTAGAGAACTGCAGTCGTACATCTCCAATGCCAACAATAGCAAGTGACATGTCATCACCCAAGTGAATTGAACCAAAGACAGTGCGGCAGGAATGGAACCACTCATGGAATGGTGCAACATGAAATGAAGCACCAGAATCCAAAAGCTAGCACTGCGCATACATACAGTGAACCTCGTTCAACGATGTAGGATCACAAGAACTAGCTTCAAGTATGTACTCCCCATCAAAGTCATCAGTTTGCATGACATTTATCTCCTCAATTTTCACACTGGATTTCACAGGCATAATGCTGTGATCAGAGGACTTTTCATGTACTTTGCCTTTCCCCTTCTCTTTGAGCTTCTCATTATGCAATGCATGACATTGTGGGTGTATATGACCCTTCTTTCTGCAATGATGACATGTCACATTAGCATTTATCCCACGAGACTTGCTACGCGACTTACCAGTGACTTAGACCTAGACTTCTGCGAGTCTCTGCCACATCCAAATCCATAGTCATTCATTCCATTGCCATCTCTGCCTCTAATAGTCAAAGCATGCGACACAAGAGAGGTATCCAAGTTCTTACGATTAATCTCTTCTTGTAGAAGAGCACTCTCTACATTAGGCAAGTTCAAAATAGTAGCACGAGCACATAAGGCAGTGGGAATACATCCCATGACTCCTCACTGAGAGTCCCAAGCAAAAACAATGGAGTAACCTCATCATTAAAGGTAATGCCCTATGAAGTCAAGTTCTTGAGAATAGCATGGAACTGGCTCAAATGAGCAGACATTGTCATATTCTCCTTCATGTGTAGGTCCATAAGCTACTTCAGCCAATACATCTGACTTGCTGGACTTTTCTTATCATAGAGGTTCTTAATTGTATCCCAAAGTTGCCAAGCACTCTGTGCTTCCTCAACCACATTGTAATGCACCTGTTCAGTGAGAGACAAGATGAGGGTGAACTTTCATAACTCATCAAGCTCATCCCATTCATCATCAGTCATAGTTTTAGGTTGCTTACCATGTATCCTTAGTGGCTTGATATGAGATTTCTGCACCAATACCTACCAAAATTGGCTCTTCCAATAGGCATAATCCATACCATCAAGCTTAGTGATATTGAAGATAGCACTATCATTAGAAGAAGATGCCATACTACAGTCCAAAACGGTGGAGACAGTTCAAAATTGCTTGCTATTTTCTACTGTAAACAACCAAAATACCACCAAAACCAAGGCAAAATGACAATGAATTGATAGCTAATGATACTGCCCACCAAGTACCATTAAAAGTACATAAAATTAGGATGATTCAACATGAAAATTCCATGTCAGTCCATGCATAACTGCTTGCTGTAATAAATTACAGCCAGGTACAATGAGAGTAAAATGTAGGCAAAATGAATGCACCAAGTCAACCACTCACTATCAAAGCATAACCAACATCAAGCGGGCATAAATCAGCATGTGACAGTCATACTGACATTGGGCGAATATCCAAGCATGTCAAATGAATCCGTTAGTAAGGTGGCACACCCCCTATGTAATAGGGAAAAGTGTACACAACACTGGCAAGACCTAATACAAAGAGTAACATAAAGAGGTGTATGCTCATGGAGTGCAAAGCCCAAATCAGCCCAAGTACATCTGTGAGGACCATCGCATATCAACCATGCAACATCCAAGTGAAGATCCCACTCTCAAGTATTTGAATGTTCAAGTAGCATAAACTGCAAAGAAGCTCAACAAGGACATATGATAGCACTAGTGCCAGAAGATCCAAGGTTAAGCATCAATAAGACCTCGTGAGCATATAGGCCATGTAGCATTCGTACATAGCATCCATAGACATCAAGTACATCCAAACTATGACTCTGGCATGCTAAGAAATAACCAAAGTAAGCTCTGGGAAATCAAATGTCAAGCCAAAGTAAGGCTCAGTAGCATCCAACTCCAAACAATATAATGGGCATGTAGTAGTGGCATAGGCCAAGCATGTCAAGACTGGTCAGACATAAGCAAAGTACATGCCATAAGTACATCAAAGATGAAAATCCCAATGTTATGCAAAGTGAGCTCAAGCTCAACCAATAATTTGAGAGAGAATCCAAGCACTATGTTGATCCACGAGAGTCACTACGTCAATGTATACATCCAAGACATAGCCCGAATGCAATAAGCATATCCAAACATAAGCAAATAAGCTTCAACCCTGAATATTCTAGCAGCAAATAAACATCCAAAACTGAGGAAATAGTGGCTCAATCCAAGCTCAAAACCATAGACAAAACATAGGCATACTTTCCTATATGTATAGGCACCGACCGGGCATAATCGGGCATCAAATGACTATGTAGCATGAACATAAAGTGTAATGACAGAGGGCTCTGCCCTATTTTGGGCTGCATGTGGACTATGTAAAATAGTCAATGACTGAGTAAATTCATCCCCAAAAGCATCTCACATCATAGGCATACATTCTCCTAGCATTTGGGGCACATTCGGGACCAACTGAGCAACCAATGTCAATGCCAACCAAGCATAAACATAAAGTGCTGATGTAACACTGTTTGTGGTTGCCTGTGGACTATGGAAAATAGTCCTAGACTGAGATAAATCAATCCACAAATCAATGCCAATGATAACCACCAATGTTGAGCATCAAGGGGGTGTTTTCGAGTGCCAAATGAAGTGTTTTCAAGCTGCCAATGAGTGCCAAGGGAGAGCTGAAGTAAAAAACGAATTTTTCTGCAGGTCTTCAAGCTGGTCCAAATTGATCTGGGGCTTGTGGAAGGGCTGGGCATGATGCCAAGAGGCATATTCCACGGTGGATTCCGTGAGACCATGTTGGATTTCGTGAGGTTTTTATTCCATGGTGGATTTCACGAGGTTTTGCGGTGGATTCCATGAAACTATATTTATTTGCCAGGGCTCATACACAAGGTGGATTCCTTGTGCGAGAAGTTGATGGGGACACCTATCCTTTTTGGGTGTCAGATTAATTTAATGTGCATGTGGGTGATTATGCAAAATACATATTTAAATCAATAGACATTTATGAGTTTAGAGTGCACTCGTATTAAATTAAGGTTAGGACATAGTTCCAACCTATTTATTTATTTTGTAGCTGAAGAGTACTAGGCATTCACTTTTGTCGATTTAATTTTATTATTTTTAAACAATTGTGAATGCTTCAGTTGATGTGTAGAGCAAACAACGGTGGCATTGGGAAGCACCGGGCGATGGCGTGTATTCAGATTACATAGAAGAAATTATCATTTTTGATGGGTGTGTGCCTTATCATTGAAGGTGTGGCACTAGTATTTATTTAGATGTGCTTATTTATTAAAGCGTTTGACAAACATTTATTATTTTGTATGTGCATAGGCACTCAATTTAAATATTTCATTATTGGACATTGTATATGGGCATAGCCCAACTTTTTGGATACCCAACTGCTTTATTCTTTATTTGGGCAAAAGCAAACACAAAAGCCAAAGCATGCTAATTGTAAATTGGGCTATTTTTGAGCTTGGAGATTAATAAATTTATAAATACATGCCTTGTAAAGTGCTCACATAAGGCATGGAGGGAGATTGTACCCAATTTGTCTTTTTGTCTCATGTCGTGCACAACCTTCTTCTTACTTTATGAGTTTTAGTAGAGTTCTTTGTTCTTGGGGACCTTCCAAAGTTCACTACGCATGCATACAACATTTGATTTACGCACCAGGGCAAGGTCAAGGGGAGTAGTCAAGGACCCCTAGGAGCTCCCTCTTGAAGGGCAAAGTCACCAGTAGAGAGTAGGCATCACAAGAAGCAAGAGGACATGGTTGCCTTGCTTCACAAAGCCTGTGGACTGAAGTAAAATAACAAAAGAGGGCTCCAATACATCTGAAGGAATTCCCTGAGGGTGCCCAAATGGGCCAGCTAGGTCCTTGGCAAGTCGGGGAGTGACGGGAGCTCGGGAGAGCCAGCTATGGTTGTCGGGAAGGACACCCAATGAGTGTAGGTAATCGATAGGAAGCTGAAGGAGTCACAAACTAAGTCAGAATTCTTGAGCAACCATGCTTTGATACTAGTTGAAAGGTGAGAAGGATCGAAGCTTGCTTGGAACAGCTATGGTGGGAGAGCAAGAGCAAGAAATAAAGAGAGACCAAATGGAAACTCCAACAGTCACAATGTGTGACCAAGCCTTCCTTTATTCAAACTGTCACTAAAAGAATAAAGAATAAAGTGATGGTGATAGGCACCCACCACCTGCAGTGTGTAGTGGCGGGTACTGTCAGTGTAGTAATACACGGGCGGCTAGGCAGAGGTGCCTTTACCCCCAACAAGATTAGGAGAGAGCCTTTAATATTCTTAAGAAGATGTTAGTTGTAGCTCCAATACTGCAACCTCTAGCATGGGATTTACCTTTCCATGTCTGATAATGCTTCTAACCTAGCTTGGGAGCTGTATTTATGCAGGATAAGGTACCTGGCTGGTATATGCCAATCTATTATACAAGTAGGAGGTTGAGTGCTATTGAAAATAATTATTCAATGAGACAAAAAGAGAAGCACTTGGGATGGTTTTCTCTATGCAAAAAATTAGGCATTATTTGTTGGGAAATTAAGTAATCTTTCATGTGGATCATCACACACTTTTGTTGTTGATTAACAAACCTCAGTTAACAGGTAGGTTGGTTAGATAGATGTTGTTGTTGTTACAAGAGCTTGATTTCAAGGTTATTCATATCCCTAGTAAAGAACATGCAATGGTTGATTATTAAAGTAGATTGGAGAATGATGAACCTGAAGTAGGAGTTCTAGATCAACATCCCGATGTTGAACTCTTTGAAGTTCAAGTTCTTGATCCTGATTCATATTATGATGAGTTGTTCCATTTCCTAAAGAAAGGGATTATGCCAACACACCTTATAGCTGATCAAAAAGGGAAGTTGGCATTGAAGAGCAGATCATTTCAAATTATTATGAATACTTTGAATAGAAGGGGAGTATATAGTGTCTTGAGAAGGTGTGTTCTTGAATATGAGCAATCAACAGTTCTTCTTGAAGCTCATTCCAGATTGTCAACTAGTCATTTTTTGGCGAGATTACATGCAAAAAAATATTGTAGGTAGGTTTGTGGTGGCCTACAATGTTGAAAGATGCATATCAGTATGCTAAAGAGTGTTTGCAATGCTTGAAAGAAGGTTAACCTCTTGACATGGACATGATGCAATATATTCCTATGCTTCCTCTTGAGCCATTTTAGAAGTCGGGGTTTGATTTTGTTGGGCCAATCAAACCAATAGCTAAAAGGGCAGTTAATATATATATTTTGGTTTGTACGGATTATTGTACCAAATGGGTAGAGGCTCAAGCATTGAAGGATAATAAAGCAGCTAGTGTGGCCAAGTCCTTATATTCCAACGTTATGACTTGGTTTGGATGTTCCATTGAGTTAATTAGTGATAGGGGTAAGCATTTCTTAAATCAAGTTATTCACGAATTGATTGTCAAGCATATGATTTTACATAAGAAGTCTACCCCACATCATCCTTTTGGCTAATGGACAGAAGTGATTTCGATGATGATCTATGCAAAGGACCTTGAGTCGAGAGCAAAAGTCCCAGATCTTCAAGTCCTAGGGTTGCATACGGAGAGAACAGATTCATTGAAGAGGGGCTAGATGGTTTGAGACGACAGGCTAAGAGTGCAAGAAAACCTCAAGCAGCATTGGAGAAGTGGTTGAGTGGTGGGAAAATAATAAAAATAGATAGGTAGTGTTGTTTAATAGCCAGATGGTGATGCAAAGAGCTTAGGTGGCATGGTGGTAGAAGTGCATAACTAAAGTACCACTAATTAGCCAAATGGCATTGGATGACAACTTGTTGGCGACGGTGAATTCACAAAGGTGGGAGTGATAGTCACTCAGAGCCTTGTGCAGGCTTAGTGTTGGTGATGCTTTAGTATAAGCAGGGTGATGGATCTAGGCTTGGTGGCTCCATAGAGAAACCACTCGTTCGTCTTTGAGATTGGTGGCTTCTCCCCCCTCTTTGGCTAATCATAGTAAGTTGAGCTGGTGGTGATACTAGTTGAGCCATGACAAGACAAAACCTGCATGTGAGGCTCTTATAGTAACTTTTGGATATGAGGTGAGAGAGAAAAACAATGAACACAAGATGGTGGTCAATAATCCCACACTAAAAGTTGCAAGTGTTGGAATGAATAAATGAAAGTACAATAGGTCTAAAGTAACTAGCTCGAACTGACTCTAGAGATAGTGACACAACTTATTGACTTAATTGTGTCTACACAACACAACACACATTGGGCTCACCACCCAAAATTGGAAAATTTTAATACACCTCTCTCTCTCTCTCTCTCTCTTTATGAATGATCATCAAATAGCCCTAAAAATTAGAGCATTTAAACCATCACAAGTATTAACTTGAAATAAACTAGATTAGGAAAAAACCACAGTCAAGAGTGTTGATGTACAAGGTAAATGCCTTAGAGAGTGGGATAGTTACTTGTGATTCCAAGTGAGAAGTGGAAGCTCAGGATGGCCCATTCAATGAGATAAGAGGAAAAAAGCTATAGACCATGCCCCAAAGTTGGAGAATAGAACAAAGATTGAACTATCTTCATTATTGCATTAGTTCGACTCAATCATTAGACAAACATCAAATTCATAGGCAAAGAATGAAGCATCTCTAATAGTGACAAGTCAATAAAATCCCACTCATAAAATCTTACAGCCATAACACCAACAACAAAATGGTATCCATGCAAAGATCTTTATCAAAACGGCCAATTGCTAATCCGGCAAAAACACATTGCTCTAGAATTCCATCCAAAGAGTGCTTATACAACTACACTGTTATGTTTTCGAAACCTTGAATGTGCCAATGACTTTTGTATAAATGGGTTTCTTAAATGTCCATTTCAAAATTGATTTCAAAATTTTTGGCATATCTTTTGTTGTTGTCATTATTATGAGCATTACAAAAACTAGTGTTATTTAGTGATGCTAATAACATCACATTTTATTGGATTGAAAAAGAAAAACAAAACAATGTTTTTTTACCATCTACAAGACCTGGAGCACCAAAAAAGAAAGAGCAAAGGTGAAACTTTCTTCTCACTTTCACTTATTTCCTCTTTGTATGTGTTTAGCAAACATATGAGAGGAGAGTGCCAATGATGTTATTTCATGTGTATACATGATTGGTTTTGATTTATGTTTCCTTATATGTGCTTAGGAGATGTGTGAGAGGAGAGTGACAATAATCTTGTTGTCTATTTATATGTTTTGAGCTCAAACATTCAATAATCTTATACATTTTTCAGAAATGTATTGGCCATGTACATTTATATTGGTTCAAGAATATGCGGTCACGTGAAATTGTGACAAGCTTACTTAAGTTCAAAGTGGCTAATATGTAAAATGTTTGTGAAGCATGCCAATTTGGAAAATAGTCAAGGCATGCATTTCCTCTTGATGATAAACATGTAAGAAGATATTTACTTGAGGTTGTACATTCGAATATGTGGGGTCCTACAAATACTATATCAAGGAAGATATGGGCGCATTTCATGGAGAAGAAAAGTGAGGTGTTCTCTCACTTTCAAGATTTTAAAAATTAGGTTGAGAAACAGACAACTGTGCAAATTGAATACTTGAGGTCAGATAGAAGGGGAGAGAGTATCTCTCCAATTGAATTCGGCAATTTTCTAAAATAACATGGAATTTAAAGGCAGTTTACATGTGAGTATACTCCACCAACAAAATGGTATTGTTGAAAGAAAGAACAAGCACATTGCAAAAGTTGCATAAGACTTGATGGTTGAAATGAGCATGCCTCATTATTATAGGGTTGAGGTTGTCTCTATAGCTATGTATGTTATAAATAGTACTTCCATTGTGAAGTGCATGATGTGACACCAAAGGAGAAGTCTACTGGCAAGAGACCAAATCTATCACATGTTAAAACATTTGGATGTGTTGCATATGTCCATGTGCTTGATAAAGAAATTGGGTCCAAAAGCTAAGAAGTATATATTAAATAGATATTCCCTTAAGCAAAAGGGTTATAGTTACATGCAAGTTATGGGTGAGGAGAGGTGTGGTAATTGATGAGATGAGTAGTTGGCATACGACTAAAAAAACATATTTTTGCAGATGATGAAAAGAAAAGGTGGTTGTAGTAGCAAATGTAGGCCCACAGTCATAGACATTGAGTAAGCTAAAAGGTTCCTCTTCTAGTAGGTCTATTGTGAGACCATGGAGTGGTAGGCTGCATGCAACTATTACTCCTACAATTGTAGAAAACATATCACAAAAGGCAAAAGAAAAAGTGGTTGAGCCACTTGGTGTGCCAGATGTTTTCTACAAGCTATTCATACGTAGATGGTGAGTTTGATGGCTATTCACATGTACATGATGAGTTTGATGGCTTAGATCAAAGTATGGAGGAGGAGTTCAATATTTTAGTTTTTTAAATACGTGGTGTAAGGAAAACTAGGGATGATGTAAAGGGATTGCATAGTGCTTCATAGTTTGTAGGTCAATGAGAGTAAGGTATCTTGTGCTACATAGGTTGACATATAATGGCTATATTGCTCACAATTATGTGTAAATGGTGAATGTTATAAAGTCAGTTGAGCCCACTTATTTTGAGGAAGCTATTGGTCATATACATTGGGGGAAATTGACAAGTTCACCTCAAAGTTTTGGACTTGTTTATTCTAGGACATTGGAACTTAGTTGTGCTTCAGTACTGCTTATCATCCATAGTCAGATGGCCAAACTAAGAGGGCAAATCAAACCATTGAGGATATCTTAACATCCAACTATGGCAGGGAACTGGCATGGTGGATCAAACATGTACCTCTTATGGAATTTTCTTATAATGCCATATGTTTGCAGATGATCAAGATCTCCCAATTCCAAGCTCTGTATAGGCAAGAATGTCATATGCCATTGAACTTCTTAGACCCCACTCTTAATATTGAAGCATACAAAGCTATGCTGGAAGAGATAGGCCAACATATTCATGCCATTTGGCATGACATCAAAGCTATCTTAGACCCCCAAAGAATAGTATGTACCTTCCAAGAATGGGACATGGTTTCCCTAAGGTCGAGACCTAGAAAATGCTCACTATCCATATATAAATACAAGAAGCTTAGTCGAAGGTATTGTAGAACTTATGAAGAAGTAATCAAGTGATGGAAAAACAAGCCTATAAACTAGGGTTGCCACCCCATCTCAAGGTATATAATGTATTCCATGTGAACCTACTTAAGCCTTATACTACTTAATCTCAAGCATATTCATGATGAATAAATATTAATGCTTGCTCAATGAATTCTTGAAATGGAACCCAAAAGGATCCTTGAAACAAGAGAAAAACCTCTGTGGATCTAAATCATAAGAGAACGCCTTATACAATGTAAGGATTATTCTCAAGAAAAAGCCACTTGGATTGATGAGGCAAGTCTTCTAAAAGTATATCCCCAATTTTCTTTGGAGATGAGAATATCTCAAATTCTATAAGAGGAAGAGAAGGTTATATTCTCGTTATACAACAGTTATAATGAAATAACACAAATTTTGTAAATTAAATAAATGTGAAAAAGGTGTTAAATAATTCTTTCTAATGAGACAAGTGAATTATTAGTATGTTTGCACATTTACATGTAGTTAAAAAGAACTATAATTAATTAAATTTAACTCGTATTATTAAAATAAGAAAAACTTAAACATTTTAAAATGGGCCATTTAACAGTGAAAGCTAAAAAACACAAATGCATATATACGGAGCAAGCGAGGCCTCATAAAAATAGGGTGAAAATTACTTTTGGTATAATAAAATAATGGAAGAAGGAAAATTAGATTGGAAGTAGAAAAAGAAAGTCAAATTTGACTTTGGATAAAAATAGAGGAGTTCAAAAAAAGTTAGGGATTTATGGTAGGAGGTATGCTCAACAAAACTACTTAAAACATACCACTAAAAAAAGAGAGAATAGGAAAAAAACATGTTGGGAGCTCTCTCTCTCTCTCTCTCTCTCTCTCTCTCTCTCTCTCTCTCTCTTTGTGTCTCTCTAGCTATCTATCTCTCTATCTCTTTGTCTTTGTCTCTCTCTTCCCCCTTCCAAACATCTATATAATAATTTTTCTCTATGAAAAAAACCATGGATTATCCACATTGTGAGAGAGAATGAATCTTCAGAGGTGTAAGACCTTGAGAGTGAGAGGGTTCTAGTGGCATAGACCATTCATGTGATGAGGTGAATCATGTCGATAGTATTATCCTCAAGTATCTTGGAAGCATAACACCATCTTTTTATTGATTTCATGATTCATATCAAAACAAAATAATGCTACATCATCCCTTTGAAAGCTTGTTTAACCTACCTACTCTACACTTCTAGCTACTTAATTAAGCTCCTAATTTTTGCTAACAAGCCCTTGGCGAGGTGTTTCAAGTGCTTGAATGACTTTGGAATGAGTCAAAAAAATTCAAGTATGCTGTTACACCTTTACTCTATCAGAGGAACAACAATCCCAAATTTGGAGGCTACTCATGCATATATGTGTAACTTGCATCACAAAATACTATTTTTAATGGCCCCAAGGAGACATAGTGAAAATGCTTGTGCTCCCACTATCAACAACAAGCCCATCATCACTGAAGTTGAGGTGCATCCCAAAGTTGAAGTGCAACCCAAGGAGGCCATGGAGCATGTGCAACTTGAGATAGTGGTGGTTTCATGACAACCTAAAGCTGATGAGGCACGTCCACCAAGTAATGTTGATGGATTAAAAGCAACAAAATAAATGAAAATAATTGTGAATAAGTGTCCTATTTCTTTTTTACTAGAGTATTTTCAAGTGTTAGGGAACTTATCTAAGGCTTCCCCTAGTTTAATTACTTTATTTAGGAAGAGATGACTCCTAGATGCCTATTAGGATAGTGAGGAATGACCTCTAGTTTACTTTAGGCTCAGTTGATTTGGAGGGGAGTTTTAGTGTTTCATCCTCTTGGTTAATAGGGGTTTTAAAGAGAGTAAGTTTTTTGTTTGAAGTTTTTCAGACTAAGTTTGAGAGTTTTTGTGTAAAACTCAAAATGTTTGAAAGCATTTTGGAGCTTTCAAATTCATGGGAGTAGTCATGAGGCTAGTTGAGGTTAAATAGTAATGACATATAGAGGTTTGATGCTCAAATTGTGCTCTCTATTACACTTGGTTTTTAAATACATGAGCTAAAAAACTAATAATGGATGTAAAGTCTTGCATGTGTGCAATGATAGCCTATGCATATTTAGTATGATGTCAATGTACCAATCAATTATGCCCTTCAAATCACACAATATATCTTGTTATTCATAATAATAAACCATGCAAGTATTGCTTTTCATTTGAAAGTATCATAATCTAGAGTGATGATTGTACACACAAAAGTCTTGATTATTCATAATAATAAACCACACAAACTTGTGGTGTTTATTCTATATTATATCTTCATGATCTCATTCATGTGACTAGAATAACTAGTAGAAATTAGATCTTGGGCATGCTGATAGCTCAGTAGAGACTTTGTTACCACTTTAATTATATCCTCGTTGGTCGTAGTTATCATGATGCCATATGTACATATGTGTCCAAGTGTAGTGGGCATGGTCATCTCCACAGATCCAACTGAGCCATATTAGAACAATATTTGGGTCGAATGATGTAACTAGAAAATAATTCCACCTTCCTTATGCTTTCCAGTGCTCACTGTATACAATCCTAATTATCATAATCAGCTTTGTCTAGCATGATGAAGAGAGTCATGTTTGCTATTCTGAATCTTTTTTTGCATTGAGAGCACTTCTAGCATTGGAAGCATCATGTTGGTAAAAACACATAAAATATAATGATGGTTAGTCCCCTACTCCTAGACCCAAAACCATTGTAATCAGTCTCACAATAAATGTACAACAAGATAGGTTATTTGGCAAGTATAAGAATTACACATTTTCAAATTATCTAAAAGATAATGGTTTGTCCTTCACATGAGTCTCAATTTGGCATTCGGAGAGGTGAAAGCGTTGGTTCAAAATATCAATTTCAACACATCAAGTGACTAATATGATGATTTGCACAACACACGAATTATACATTTTCCACCTCCTATGTAGGGGAGAAGAGGCCCAACAACAAAGGGGATCCCAAAAGAAAAATATCCGAAAAAGCAAAAGGAACAAATGAGACATGTTAAAGTTGATGAGGCTCCGTCCACAATGTAGTGTAGATCTTCAAGCTAGCATACTGTATTCTAGAATACAATCATGAACACAAATCAATTGCACAAACAAATAAAAAAGGAGCTTGAAAAAAATACAACTTTATACGATCGATTCTTTAATCAACAATGAGAATAAAGAAAGCAAGTGATAGTTGCACTTTACTGATAAGGCTCTCATAAATATCCAGTAATACCAAAATGGCATAAAACATTTCCAATATTATCATGGTGAGGGAAAATGTTCTAAAAGCCAAGCCACAGACTTTTGAAGATCTAGAAGCATCTACATACAAATTACATTGGTTACTCTAATCAACAATGGCAGTGGGTTTTATGCATCTAGGTTGATAGAGTACAAAAGGGATGCCCCTAAGAAAGAGAGCATGTTGATGAATCAACTTATGCTAATTCTAATACAATCCCAAGACTCTTAGATATGGCTTCCTTTCTTTTTCTCTCTTTTAGAAGTCTAGGAAATGAGCATGATGGATCAAATTTGATTTGCACCTCATGCAAGTTCTCAGCTGCACGGGAAAGGATGCCACAACTTTGGGTTACACCACCTTTTCTTCCACATATGCAATCTTCAAAGATTCAATTGAAGCAATTTTTTTCTTTGCATATCTTGAGATACCATGCCTTCACTTCTTGCTATGTTTTCTAGTTGAAGAACCTTGTCTTGCAACTCCCAAATGCAAATCGACATTTGGTATAGATGGATTGCCCTCACATTGAATCCAACCTTCTTAAGAAATATATTTTCATTTTGGGATACACTTCTCCCAATAGCAATAGGCCAAATTTTTGGTAACATGGGAACATGTTTTACTTGCTTGTCAACATCCGATGTGTGCTCCATGTCATGGTTGTAGAAGCAAATCAACTAAGGGATCAATTATTTTATTTGCTTATTGACATCTGATGTGTGCTCCATGTCATGGTTGTGCAAGCAAATCAATTGAGGGATCAATTGTTTTACTTTCTTGTCAACATCCCATGTGTCCTTGTAGTAATAGGCCAAACTGTTGGGTAACATGGGAACATGTTTTACTTTCTTGTCAACATTCCATGTGTGCTCCATGCCATGGTTGTAGAAGCAAATTGATTGAGGGATCCATTTGATGGGGGTTAAAGGCCACATGTGCCTAACTGCCAACATTTCCTTGTCTACTGCCATGTGAGCCCTTGCCACCATTGAGGACCATCTATCCATTTGTTTACCACCATTAGCCCTACCATCCATCCACATGTCTAGCCCATGTGTCCTTACAGCAATAGGCCAAATTTTTGTTTGGTAGCATTCCATTCACATGCCTAGCCCATGTGTCCTTGTAGCTTGGTAACATGGGAACATGTTTTACTTGCTTGTCAACATTCCATGTGTGCTCCATATCATGGTTGTACTTTCTTGTCAACATCCCATGTGTCCTTGTAGCAATAGGCCTAAGTGTTGGTAAGATGGGAAAATGTTTTACTTGCTTGTAAACATTCCATGTGTGCTCCATGTCATGGTTGTAGAAGCAAATTGATTGAGGGATCAATTGTTGGGGGTTAAAGGCCACGTGTACCTAGTTGCCAACGTTTCCTTATCTGTTGCCATGTGAGCCCTTGTTTGTCTGTCGTACATTGCCACCACTGAGGACCATCCGTCCATTTGTTTGCCACCATCAGCCCCACCAACCATCCACATGTCTAGCCCATGTGTCCTTGTAGCAATAGGCCAAACTGTTGGTAATATGGGAACATGTTTTACTTGCTTGTCAACATTCCATGTGTGCTCCATGTCATGGTTGTACTTTCTTGTCAACATCCCATTTTTCCTTGTAGCAATAGGCCAAATTGTTGGAAACATGGGAACATGTTTTACTTGTTTGTAAACATTCCATATGTGCTCCATGTCATGGTTAGAAGCAAATTGATTGAGGGGTCAATTGTTGGGGGTTAAAGGCCACATGTGCCTAGCTGCCAACATTTCCTTGTTTGTTCCCATGTGAGCCCCTGTTCGTCTATTGTGCATTGCCACCACTAAGAACCATCTGTCCATTTGTTTACCACCATCAGCCCCACAATCCATCCACATGTCTAGCCCTTTGCTCTCTCTCTCTCTCTCTCTCTCTCTCTCTCTCTCTCTCTCTCTCTCTCTCTCTCTCTCTCTCTCTCTCTCTCTCTCTCTCTCTCTCTCTCTCTCTCTCTCTCTCTCTCTCTCTCTCTCTCTCTCTCTCTCTCTCTCTCTATCTCTCTCGCTCATATGGACAACATAATGAGGATATACCTATGATGATCATAGCATTAGGCAACATGTATGCAATGCACTTTGTCATGAAGATGGGCAGCATTATGCAAGTGATGATCATGATGCTTTTGGATAGTAACAACATGTTAATTATTATACTTATGGTTAGCCTCAAATGCAAAGACACCTTAGTAGCCATTTTGGACAACCATCCATATATGGGAATCATATGGGACAACCACAAGGACTTGGGAATGGTTCCAAGTCTTTTGATAAGCATCTAAATTGGTAGTCATACATGAATGGGTAGCATACATATGTTTATGAGGATTTCTCTACCTTGCATTCTTCCTATGGGTAGCATGTTTATGATCATGTCCATAAGAGATCATCTACTTTAGACCATTAAGATGATTCTTATGAGCAATCCTACTTCAATGATGCCATATAAATTATTTTGAGCATTAGCCCAAAGAGTTTGGATAGCATGGTAATATGGGACAAAAACTACAATGCTAAATTTTTCACTTGTTGAAATTGTGGATGATACAAGTGAAGTAGATATAAGGAAGACCAAAAAGATTTGGATGACAATGATGAACATGGTCATGAATATGGACAACCACTCTAGTATGGGAAACACTAGCATCATAGTGGATACCATGGTGTTATTTGAGAAAAAATCCTAACTAGTGATGATATAAGAGGACGGCATTCTCAAGAGTTTCAGAACAATGAAGAGAGAGTTGAAGAAAAGGTAGGGGAATTGGATAATGAAGTCCAAGAGGAAGAGCCACACAAATCCTTTTAAGATGATCAAGAGACCCATCAACTTTCTAACTTGGATCATGCCAAAGACCAAGTAAATGATGAAATTGAAGAAGCACATGTTAAGGACTTCAATAAAGATATATACCAATCTATGGAAGCACATGACATGTTTTCATTTGATTTTACATTTCCATTTGATCTAGGGGATCATGAGGATGCTTCTTTGTTTCCCTTTGACTCTGGAGGCAATGATGGGATGTATTTTTGTGCATGGGTATTTATGGAAGTGACGATTATTTTGATGGCTACTCATTTGATCCTAGAGGGGCATTTGCCTTTAGTGAGATTCATTGTTGGGAGGACTGTAAATAACGATTGCAATACCTACCACTAAGAGCATTTGACCATCCTTTCAAAGGCATAAAAAATCCTTCAAAATAGTGGGATTGTTATAGTTATAAGATAGTGGGATTATAAGACAGTGGATGTCTTGCTGTGTGAATCTTCTGTCATGAATTAAAATGCCCTTTTGGCAACGAATATTGAATTTTATGTATTGGACACGTCCTTATGGTGTTTTCTTTAAAACAAGACTTCATTTATATCAGTTGGACTTCTCCATCACAAGTTATGGGAAAATTTTGATGGCAGCCATGCTTTCAGACTACAACAATTCACTAGATTCTTTAACTTGTTTCCATACTTTGAAGGATTATTCTTTTGGCATGAAGACTTTTATTTCAGTATGGACTTATATTTACTCATGGGTTTACATGCCAAAAAGCTATCCTCAACATATTCATTGTACATTCTCTAAAATTTTGCAAGCTTTGAGGACAAAGCTTTTGAGGAGGGGATGGCTTGTAATGTAGGAAATTTAGAGGCTTAGGAGGTTAGTATAAAAGGGACACAAGGTGACAATGTAATCATCTTTGACATAGAGAACACTTAGTTTAGGATTAGCATTAGTTGTTATATTTTTTTATCATCTTCTTTCTTGTACCTACTGAAAAAGAGCCCTACACTAATTGAACTAAACTAGCACTTAATGCCTACAAAATAAGAAATGTAATAGGAAATTCTAAGTTACCATTAATCTTTGCATCCTGGAATCCATGGATGTTGTAGGTTGTAGGTACAAGGAAGAAGACAATAGAAAATGTAACAACTGATGCTAATCCTAATTTGAGTTATTTTCTTTGATTCTTAGAAAATGCATCAAAGATGATTACATTGGCAACTTGTGCCCCTTTTATACCAACCTCTTAAGTCTCTACATTTCCTACATTACATGTATTCAACATTCTAATACTTCTTACTTATAACGTGTTCACCTAACAATTGTCCATGCATGTTTGTAGCGGTCCATCGAGAAATGAGTCTAAGCGTCGCTGCCCGAAACTCCCATGGAATGTTTCGGGGTTTGTCACCTAGGGTCCACTTCGCAATGGAACGTTGTAGCCAAACCCACTAGGATTGACCTGAAATCTGGATTCCTAGTTACTGAGGTCTCCTAATAGCATTCTAGCATTAGATCCTGGACATCCTACTTTACACAGAGATACCCAAGCCGAAGCAGAACCATGCCACACCTAGTTCAAAGAGAATGGGGAACGAGAGGGATACATCGCTCAACCTCTCTACCCATAGGGCATAATCCCATTCTGGTCCCCTAAAATGGCATGAATCGGGTTCTAACCTAATATTACTTGAAAGTCGAACGACTATAAAACTTTGTGTGAAGCTTCCCAGTTCTCTGGGACCACACTTTCGTAGGACGAAACCATTGGGGTTCCGCTCACTCGCTTCCCTCAATAGGCATTCTTTAGTTATCTAATTAGGTTCTATCACATTTATGTGTGACACTTAAAAACAAATTCCTTAATTAAGCCTTTTAGGAAACAAGGTTCGTTTGCGTAACTTATAGCCCTGACACAAAATCAGTTTAGACAAGTTCTTTGGAATTAAACTTTATATTATCATCTTAACTGAAATACAAGTCTTGTCCAAAAAGGATGGATCCTGCAATCCGTGAGGATGCATCTTATTTCCTCCAAGTTCCACCCTTGTACTAGTAACATGGCCTCGAGAATCTATCTGGAGTCACGTAGATCATTTGAGTAGGACCTGAAGGCAAGGAATTTATAGCCAGAGCCCCCTGGCATTCGAGCATCCTCCTACATTCAAACTAACCCACAGAGAGACCTCTCATGGTTGGTTCGGTTCACCTTCTTGTCACGGTTATTTGGAACCCCCTTGGCTAGGATTGGTAGCCAGTTGGGGCTAGCTTGGCATGCCCTCCATGAATTCAACCTGATTCATTATTCAAATTTCATTTGTGAGTTGGGTCTTACATTCCTTTCACAAACATTGAATCTAGTGTTACAAGCACAAACAACAATGAAGGCGAGTGCTCGGACATCTGCTAAGGTGGAATTCCCATCTTTATACACTTAGCGATGCCTCTCTTGGGTCTTTCTTGCCTTGGCGTCAATTCCCATTATCTTTTGAGAGATAGAGAATACCCTCTTTCCGACCTCACTCTTATGTAATAGGAGCGAGCAATTTTGCTATTGGATTTTTATATCTGATAGTTTTCAGATGGTAACTTTCCTAAGTTGTTAACCTTTGGTTCTTATCTTAAGGTCCAGGTCTTACACATTTCAAACTAGGATTTCAATTGGTCAGTTAGTAACCATTTTCCCACCTTAGAATTTTATCGGGGTTCTAAGTTTACCCTAGGGTTTCCTTCCCTCAGGATAGTAGGAACTTTTATTCATTCCTCTTGCAAGTTAGCGTAATCTTAGCCCATTTACCATCCTTAAATAGTTGCGAGCATCGAATGTGTAATGTGGCAAATGGTCGTTCTTCTTGTGGACATGACATTCGAGTTTTCTTGTGTTAGCTTCAAGATATATCATATTTTGAAAATGATTTTCCCAAGAGTGTTTTGGACCCTTCACAAGCTGGTTATTGGGATAGAGACCAAAGAGCATGTTGACTCTAAGTCAAAAATATGGTTGTAAGGGCGACTTGACCTATTTGCAACTAAAGTCCTGGTTGGGTCGAACTAAATCTTGTCTTCACTTATCATGCCAGATTTCATTTACCAAACTGGCATTTGCAATTAAGCTTAACATTTCACATGTGCATCTTGAATCTACCCTTTTAAGATGCATCCCTATTATTTGGTGCAACTAAGGCTATCCATGATGCCATGAAAATCTAGATGCAAGTCTTTCCTGAGTTGATGATATGATGCAGATCCCTATTCATGAAAAATTCCTTCTAGTGCACTTATGCAATTCATAAGGCATGACCTAAGTATTTAAGTGTGAGTGTGCATGAGCTCATCGTAAATGCGAGTTAAATTCATTACAATGATTTGTAATGAGATGCAATTGACCTATACGGAATATTTATGTATACCAACAATCTATTATGCATTTGCAAAAGTTTGAACCTAATACTTGGCTTAATTACTGCAACAGCCCATAGATGCTTAATCTATTCACGACAATTCATGGTTATTAAGCCCTTTCAACTACCTTTCCAGTTATGTAAGTTACACGATGCGAGGTATGACTTCAATTACTAGACATGGCAACTGTACTTGGTTTTGGAGTATCGAGTTAGCGTTCACGCCTAATAATCTGTTCATGTTGATGGTGGCATATTTTCTCGATCCTTCTTTCATAGTCGCGGCTTTTTTAGTTACTTGGGAGAGTTTCCGCTTTGGGGCCATTTCAGAACTTGAATGTGACCTTCACTTCTCTTGAAGGACTCCTTGGTGCCAGAGTTCCCTATGCCTTGTCTCGACTTTTGCTGTTTTCTTGTCAATTAGTGGCAGTCGATGGAGAGATTACACGAATGGCGATGGAGAGAGAGGGTACTTGAGCCTTCGCCCAAGAAAGGAGTTTGTTCTCGAGCCTCTTCTCTCTCTCTCTCTCTCTCTCCCTTTCTCTCTATGTTTCCCCTTCCCTCTTCCTCTCACTTTCCCTCACACACACACACACACACACACACACACACACACACACACACACACACTCTCTCTCTCTCTCTCTCTCTCTCTCTCTCTCTCTCTCTCTCTCTCTCTCTCTCTCTCTCTCTCTCTCTCTCTCTCTCTCTCTCTCTCTCTCTCTCTCTCTCTCTCTCTCTCTCTCTCTCTCTCTCTCTCAAGTCTGGCAGCGGGGGGGAGGAGAATAGCGTGTGTATTCTTTTAGGGGGGGTTTATATGGGGGGGGGGGGGAGAAGAGTACTATTGGGGGGATAAGGCACCGTGATGAGGAGGCCTTAGCTCCACTCTCATGGCCATTGTGATCATTTCCATGCAGTCGATGAAGATAGGTTATTGGGGGTTTGGAGGTGGCACACGTGTGCCCCTCCCCCCATTGTAATTGTTGTCTTCTTCACCTATGTCATTGTCAATGCTTACTAGAGCTCTACGATCCTCGTCATCCTCTTCTCCTAGCTCGACTACATGTTTAGCTCCCTCCCCTCCCTTCTTTACCTTTGTTGTCTCCTCCCTTACTCTCGTTGACTTAGAGTTCTACTCTCCCTCCCTCCGCCACCCAACGGCGCTGACAAGGGGTGACATTTAAGAAAATTTTATTTTTAATATTAATTCTTTAATTTGGATAGAAAAAGGGAGGGAGAATATTTGGCGACGGCAATGGTGGAATGTTGGCGAGGGAATATTACATTACTTGTGGATAGCTATGTATTGGCTCAGTCCTCCTCTCATTGTATGCACTTTGGATCAAATTTAGGGTTGATTTATTGTTATTAGAGAAACTCATATTTTCTTTGGTTGGAAGACATAATGGAAGGTGTTTCAAATGCATCCAATGTTAGTGCTATGTTTAACATAGAGAAGTTAGATGGTAATAACTTCCATTAAAAGGCTCAAATTTGGTAGGAATTACATACTTACTGATTCTTCTTCACTTGATGCTACTCAATTGGTTGATGTTCAATATGCTTGATCTTAATGATTCAAGGGCTTCCTTCCATGTTACCCCACATTGTCATTGATTTTATACCTATCGCACGGTTATAGGTTCAATTAGATGACTCGGTGATGATCATGTATTTGACGTTGTTGGCATAGGTAATGTGAGACTACAATTTGGCACTAATGCTTCATTTATGCTACATGATGTACGTCATATCTCTACTTTGACCAAAAGCCTTATCTCAGCTGGACAATTGAATGATGATATGTATCATATCTTTTTTGTGATTTTTCTTGGAAGATTACATGTGGCAACCTCATTTTTGCTAGAGGTGCCAAGGTTGGCAACCTATATCTCTTGCTTGTTTCTAGATCTATTGATCATGTTTTGGTTGTGACCAATCTTCCACACCTCTCTTGTATGCATACTTATGAGTTTTTGGATGTGAGAATTTTTGCTATATTCCCAAAGAAAAATGGCAACAAGTTGAATCTAAAGTCCATCAAATGCATCTTTCTTGGATATGGTGATGTAGGTGAGATGGGCTATTGCCTTTCATGAGGTTGTACTCCATGAGGAGAAAATTTATATAAAACCAAAGTAGGTTGTACTCCATGAGGAGAAAATGTATATAAAACCAAAGCAGGTAGTTCAATAAGTAGGGTGATGTTTCAAGGGAAGCCCCCTATTATTGTACAACAAACCCCAATTAGATCATCTGCCATCACAATTAGTTGACTGATGATGTGGTAGCCAAAAGTCTACCTATTGTGGAGGATCATGATATTAGATAGAGAGCATAGGCAATACATGCCCCACAATCGACTTTAAGATGCTCTACTAGAGTCTCACATCCTTTTGATCATTTTGAGCCCTCTATGCACTATGTCATGGTGATAGATTCCAATGGGCCCCTCTCTTACAAAGAGACTATGTGCAAAGATGATAGTCACTCTTGGGAGAGGGCCATAAAATTTGACTTTGACATGACTACAAAAAATTCCTACATGGGATTTGGTTTTTATGCTAGATTGTAAACATGCATTGCCATACAAGTGGGTGTATAAGTTAAAGAGTACCCCTAGCCACCCTAAGTTAGCATATAAGGCACGTTTAGTTGCTAACGATTTTAAATAGAAAAAGGGAATTGACTTTGATGAGATATGACTACCCTTCTCTTGGTTTTGACCTTTGTTACATAGATGGATCTAGGCTTATACTAGATGGATGTTAAGACAACATCTTTCTTACATGGGGACCTAGATGAGGATAACTATATGGAGAAGCCTAAGGGTTTTAAGGAAAAGGGCATGAAATATCTAGCATGCAAGTTAAGAAAGTGCCTATATGGACTTAAGTAGGAATCTAGGTAATTATATCATAAGTTTGATGCCTTTATGCACTCACAAGGTTATTCCCATAGTGATATGGACCCATGTCTTTACATGAAGAAGGCATGTGATGGTAGCCTTATCATTTTGGTGCCATATGTTAATGATATGCTAATTGTTGGGAGTGCTCACAATTAGGTGGATACTTTGGAGACTTAGCTTAAGAAGAACTTTGAGATGAAGGATATGGGATATGCCTCTCATATGCTTGCTATGTGCATTACGTATAATACGCTCCAAGGGACTTCTCTACTTGTCATAGAAGGAGTACATTCATAAAGCCCTTGAGCAGTTCCATACGTAGGCTAGTAAGCTTATTGGCTGCCTATTACCTTCTCATGTGAAGGTAAATCAAATAGATTATCCCTAGTCAGACGATGAGAAGGTTGAGAGGGCCAAGATTCCATATGCATCTACAGTGGGCAGCTTGATGTATGCCATGATAGCCACTAGATCTAACATAGCATTTGCAGTGGTGGAGTTGTGGCTCGTTATATGGCAACACCTAGCGAGTAATATTGGGATTCCATGAAGAGTATGAGATATCTTAAGGGCATTGCATATATGAGCATTTATTATGGTGGCTAGAATACTACAATCGTGGGCATAGACTTTGGTTATACATGATATGTATATAGTAGAAAGTCGACCTCTAGCTATGTCTTGTGTTTTGCTAGAGGTGTTGTTTCTTAGATGTCCAAGGTGCAAAAATGCATGGCCTTATCTAATATTGAGGCTTAGTACATTGTAGCCATTGATCCTTTCAAGGAGACCTTATGTTTATGCTGTCTGGTTGTAGATATTGGTATGACTATGACTTCTACATTGCATTTAGACTCTATATGAGTGCCATTAAATTGGCACATAATCTAGTCTTTCATGCAAAGATTGAGCACCTTGAGGTCCATTATCACTTCATTAGAGAGGTGATTGATGACAATAGATAGATCTTGTCAAGATCTCAATTGATGAGAATCTTGCAGATGTGCTTACTAAAAGTCTCCTAGTAGAACAAATTGCCTTTGTTAGGAAGATGATGGGTGTAGAATGAGATAACACCTATTCCTTATCGCATTATACTTCTATGTACACATTGTACTTTGTCACTTTTTTTCTTGTTTTCTCCAAACTTAGGATATTCACCTTTAAGTGGGAGGTGGTTGGGGGTTAAAGGTCATATGTACCTAGCTACCTACATTTACTTGTACTCATTGTTTGCACACTTGTATACTGCAGGTGGTGGCCAACTGTCTCACTGTCACTTTATTCTTGATTCTTTTTATGATAATAGAGTAAGGGAAGGCAAGACACACATTGTGAATGTTGGAGTTTCCACACATTGTCTTGCTCTCTCTTGCTTGAACCTCCATAGCTCTTGCATCTTCTTTCTTCCACGTGCTCTCACCTCTTGCATCGCCTTTTATAAATTTATCTTGAAACTTTCTTTTAGAATAAAAGCAATCTACAACCAATCCTGGAGTCCTAATATCAATTGAATTTGTGTATTTATTCTTTTTTACCATCCCAAAACACTTTCTTTTACAATGCAAAGGCCATAAGCTTCTATTCCATCTTCAACATCAACAATTAGTGGAGCTTTGCCATCATTAGTATCAGCCATTGCCTTGTCTTCCAAATAAATGGTAATGGCTATATCTCTTAGGATGTCAAAGATTATTTTGTGTCATCGACTTATTGGCATTTTATCCCCAGACTACTTAACATATTTAGGCTTATGAGAGTTGCAAGCATTTTGTACTCTTTCTTTTTCTTTGCATTGTTTTCTTATTCCCTATAAGAACCATCTCTCCATGAAAAGAAAAACTTTTTAACCACACCTTAGTTTGTCCAAGCAACACATGTAGAGGAAGGAGTGTTTTTGTGGAAGCACCCTATTTTACAAAACTTATATGTTTGGGCCATTCCCATTGTATCTCCCTATCATGAATACCAATTGTGTGATGAGAACATTGAATGTATGAGTTTATCAATTTTGTCACATAGGCATTGGACAAAGGCTAAGAGATTCTTCAGTAATATCACTGGAACTCCTCTAGGTTGAACTAGGAGCTTTGAAAACATCTATGCAAATGCAACCAAATAGAACTACGAAAAATAATATAATGTGCATTGTTGTCACAAAATAATAGAACGACAAATATTATGTGTTCATGAAGTAATCTAGTAATAATACATAGAAACTCCAAAAATAATAATCCTCTAAAAAACAAATATGACACTTTGACTTTGATTTTTCCTTTGACATTTGCTGTTAACATGCACTATCATAAGATTTGAGCAATGAAAGGATTCCCTTAAAGAGAATGGTACCTGGATTGATGAAGTCACTCTTGTAAAATAATAATTCTCATTCTTATTGAGATGATGACGTTTTGATTTCTTAAAGGGGCTGAAGAATAAATGTTGTAGCTCCTCAAATGATCAATACAATCGTAAATTCAAGTAGAATAGTCTTATGTGTATCTAAGCCTTTGTTTAAAGGATTGTAAGCCTTAGAAACAAAGATTTTATTTTTTAATTAAATGTTTAATAAAAGCATTGTCCAAAATCTTATCAATGGTTTCCATGCCAAACATGTACTTCATTAATGCCATGTCCTTGTCCCAACTTTTTAAAATCAATATATCATAAGATTTTAGCAATGGAAGGATTAGCTTGAAGAGAATGCTACCTGGATTGATGAAGTCACTATTGTAAAATAATACTACTTGTTCTTATTGAGATGATGACATTTTAATTTCTTAAAGGGGGTGAAGAAGAAATGTCGTAGCTCCTCAAATGATCAATACAATCATAAATTCAAGTAGAATAGTCTTATGTGTATATATGCCTTTGTTTGAAGGATTGTAAGCCTTAGAAACAAAGTTTTTATTTTTTCTTAAATGTTTAATAAAAGCATTGTCCAAAATCTTATCAATGGTTTGATCGATGCCAAGCATGTACTTCATCAATGCCATGTCCTTATCCCAACTTTTTAAGATCAATATATCATAAGATTTGAGCAATGGAAGGATTAGCTTGAAGAGAATGCTACCTGGATTGATGAAGTCGCTCTTGTAAAATAATACTACTTGTTCTTATTGAGATGATGACATTTTGATTTCTTAAAGGGGGTGAAGATGGAATGTTATAGCTCCTCAAATGATCAATACAACTGCAAATTCAAGTAGAATAGTCTTATGTGTCAGTAAGCCTTTGTTTAAAGGCTTGTAAGCCTTAGAAACAAAGTTTTTAATTTTTCTTAAATGTTTAATAAAAACATTGTTCAAAATCTTATCAATGGTTTGATCCATGCCAAACATGTACTCCATCAATACTATTAATAGCCTTAACTTTGACAGCCATGTCCTTATCCCAAATTTTTTAAATTAATATACATGATCACCTCTATTTTTACCACCTTGTCTGCTTGTCAAAAAGTTTTTGCATTTATATATATTTATATATCTTTGCATAAGCTCATATTAATTTATTTTCTATTTAATAAAATGTAAATATTTTATTATAAATTAAATTAAATTAAATTTATTTACCATAAATTTATTTAGAATTACTTTGATTTTTCTTTAATTATAACAACTATAGTGAATTTTAAATGTATCTTAATTATTTGTTAATTTCTCTAAAGTATTAGTTATCTTTAAAATTATTTTAAATTATTGATAATTTTTATAACGTATTTTTATTTATTAGATATATTTTATTTAGTAATATTTATTCTTAAATTTTGAGATTTTTTAACAAATATTTTACCATAAATACCTCTTGCTTCTTGCATAGTCTAAAATATCTCAAAATTAATAAAAAATGAGAAATTATATGCACACACACACACACACACAAAAGAAAAATAAAAAAAGAGAAAAAGTGTTTTAAAAAATAGGAAACAGAAGAGCCTTAATAAGTCCTTATAAGGGGCCTTAAGTGGGAAAAAAGGGGCTGCAACATCCCCCCCGTAAGGACTTTGTAGGTATACCATGGTGTTTCCTGCATAAACACCAATATAGTGAGTAGTAATCACTCAAGCTCTGCTTAGGTTGTGCTTCTAGATGTGATTCCCTATACTCAATGGTGGTGAACCCTCACATGTGCGACATCACAAGGGTGTAGTCTAGAGATGTGTCTCGATGTTGTATCTTTCTATATCATGAATACAAAGGATTCCTTATTGATATATATTGTGTGCCCTTCTACTATGCCATTTTTTTGCCTCATGATAGATTATGACTTGAAGTCCCATGAAGGTCCATAACACTTGGTATCAAAGCAACTCTAGCACACGGAGCATACTAGCTCAAGAGAAAAGCAAGCTCATCGACACAGAAAAGATCCTTCCACGATACAATGCGAGAACCCCGACATGACACGACATGGTGAAATGGCCCACATTGCAACACACACATAACCCCCAAGTGTGATATCGATTGAAAATTGAAAGAGAGCCTAATGTGCGAACAAAGTTGAGAGGGAGTCATGGCGTGATAGGGATGCACGATATACCATTGAAATGACGACATGGAGAGACTTAAAGCTATGGAAGAAGGACACTTTCTTTGAAGAGGGGATGGGCTATATCATTGGCTCAAGATCACATACAAGAAGGAGCTAAGGCTCACACTGATCGAGCAAACAAGAAAGACCATCATAGCATTGGGGAAGACCTACAAAGGAACAAATATACTGTGCAACTTGGAAGATAAGGTTGAAGAGCTAGATGAAGACCTGGGAGAGGTTGACTACCAATTTATTGTGGTGTGAGCTAGGCTATGGTAAGTGAAGATGGAATAAGACCTCGACATGCAGCAACAAGGAGAAATCATGTTGAGGTGGGACTGGGAGACTACCTCTGGATTTGAAGAAGCCAAAGAGCGGGTTGAACCATATGTGAACAAATGAGAACCAAATGAGCCCAAGGGTTGTGAAGCCAACCAAAGAAGAGAAAACGTGCCAAGAGAAGCCAAAAGAGAGCTAGGAGAATAAACAAGTGATAGAGGAAGAAGAGTTCTAGTAAAACAAAGAAGAAGAAGACAAGGGAGAGGATGACGATCTTGGAACACCTCATTCCCAACAACAAGAAGAAGAATATAGGCAACCAAGAGCCCACTACTACTATCCCAAAGTCTACCATGAAGGAGAAGGCTATCCCAAAGATTACTACTTCTACTGATCAATTACCACTTGAAAGGTGACTTTCTCTACAATGACTACTACCCTGAAGAAGAAGAGTACTACCCCTACCCAAAAGAATGCCAACCCATAGGAGGTCAAGAAGGAGAAGAAAACATAGAATACTATGTGAAAAGAGAAGGAAGAAAGGTGGATGTGAGTTCAAAGGTAGAAAACATTATGAAGGAGTTGGGATGCAAGAAAGAGGATGAAGATAGGTGGACATGTCAAAAGGACGAGCCCTTGCACCTATAGGTTATAGCCCCCAACTTGAAGAAGAACTAGTATTAGAAGAGATAGAGTTTGAGAAGGGGGAGGATTAGCTCGAACCTGATCTTTGAACACCTCCTTCCATTGAGATCGAGGGTGAGGCTAGGTTGATGCCCTCCTTTGAGGCATGGGATGCCTTTGATGAAGATGAAGATGAGGAGTTAGACTTAGAAGATGAGAATGGAAGGGTGAAAGAACATTGGGCAAGGCATATGTTGAATGGAGCCAACACTTCAACCTTAGAAAATGAGCTAGGAAAAGAAGAAGAGAAAAAGAAAGAGTTAGAAGAGAGAGAAGAAGAAAAGGAGAGGATGCACATAGCCCAAATCTTGGAACATCTCTACCCCAACAACCTAAAGAAGAAGAGAAGGGTAAGGATGAGCTCAGCCTAGAACTTGGAACACCTCAACCCTAACAAACCCAACCCCAACAACAAACCATCCCAACCAAGTTCAATGAGGATAGGCTAGAAAGAGAGTTGAAGGAGAGAATCATGAAGATATGGGAATATATAGAAGAAGATGATAGGAAAGAAGAATAAAAAGACTTATTAAAATAGAGAAAAAAAAGATAAAAGAAAAGATGAGACAAGAGAAAAGAAGAAAAGAGATAGAAGAGCAAGTAGAGTTAGCTAGGAAAAAGCTATACGAGAAAGAAGAGATAAAGCAAGATGAGAAAAAACAAGTAGAAGAAAACAAGAAGAGGAAAGTTAGGAAGAAGAATGAGCAAGTAGAAAGAGGTGGAGGAGCCAAGCTAGAAGAAAGAGTGTGGAGGGCTAGAAAGCCAAAGAAAGAAGATAGGTTAGAATAAGAAGAGCAGGAAAAGATAGATCTAGGTATCAAGGCTAAAGGACAAAAGATAGAAGATAGGCTAGACTTAGCCAAGAAAGAGAAGGAAAAAGAGGAGCAACAGATAGAACTAGGCAAAGAATGCCAAAAAGAAGAAGGAAAGATAAAGAAAGAAGATAATGAGAATAAGAAGAAAAAAAAAGGAAAAACCAAACACTAAAGTAATAGATGCAATCTACTAGAGCCAAGATGAGTGATGAGAATGAGGATGCCTCCAGAACCTCTCAAGCTAAACTCGTGTCTAAGGATGAAGCAAACCCTATCTTCTATCCAAGGATACATTCCGTCCCAGCCAAAGTGGATCAAAGTAGGAGCTAAGTGCACTTTAGTAATGGAGTCATTGGCTACACCTCTGAGCCCAAAGTGGCAGACCCTTATGAGCTTAGACAAAATGAGTTAGAAGATGAAGCCTCAAAGAAGTGAGAGTATGAAGGAGTGCTCACAATATGATCTGACCAAGGTGACTTAGAAGGGAACCTTGCTAGTTGAGCCTTCCTCTTAATGTCAACGTCTTTGGACTATCGAACTTGTTGGGACCATACTAAAGGCTGGTAAAGATTGAGATCTCAGTATTCAAGCCGTAACTAGTGTAAAGAGTTGTCATCCTACTCCTGTGGATCTGTGGCATGCCAAGCACTCCAAACATGGGTGTCACCCCAAGTACTTCGATGATACCTCTACTTTTGCAACACCCAATTCAATCTAAGTGTGACAACTTAGTCCATACCCAAAAGAACTTGAACTCCAAATGAGCCTAAGAAGAGCCAAAGAGGTACCATGCACCAAGGCCACACCTTTCACGTGAAGAGGCAAGATAAACCAGCTAGTTTATCTAAGTTTAAGATAAGCAAGAAAGATCCAATGAAGAGGCCAATAAAAATAACCCAAGTACTAGACTTAGCGATGAGGGCAATGCGTCTTGGCAAACAAATCAAGAGACTCAAGTCCCCAAGGCCCAAGGTAAAGACTAAAAGGAAGGGAGGACCTATGCAATGAGCAACCCAATGGACTACCTCCCTTAAGGTGTGGCACAACATTGCAACAACCAAGCCACCATGCCCTGACCCCAATAGTACAACAACTTGGGATTGCACTTATAAAGCTTGGCATGCAATGCCATAAGAGCCAAGACAAATAAAGTTAGGACTATGAAGTCCCACTTCTCAAATGTAATTGAGTCAAGGTGGACTGGAATGAAAAAAGAATCAAAGAAATAAGTCTAGATGGGTAGACCTTGGAATGAGTCAAAAGAAACATCCTTCAATTGTTGAAGATAACAATGGTTGAAGTGGGTGAGTGTAAGGGCTTTATAGGTATACTATGGCGTTGCCTATAGAAACACCTATATAGGGAGTAGTAGTCACTCAAGCTTTGCTTGGGTCATGCTTCTACTTGTGATTTCCTAAGCTCAATGGGGTGAACCCTCACATGTGCCATATCATAATGGTGTAGTCATGGGACGTGCCTCAATGTTGTATCTTTCTATATCATGAATACAAAGGTTTCCTTATTGATATATCTTGTGCACCTTTCCATTCTACTATTTCTATGCCTCATGAGAGGTTATGACTTGAAGTCTTGTGAAGGTTTGTAAACCCCCCCTGGAAGTGTTGTGAAGGTTTGTAACAATGAGATGGCGCCCCTTCGTATGTTGACACTTTGCCCTACGAACCCCTTCTTTTTAAATACCCTTTCTTAGTTACCATGGCCCCATGGAAGCACATTGATGTGGTGGTATTGTCAACTAACCAAAAGAATGAGAGTAAATCGTGGATATGACCTAGATATACTATTTTATTTACAAAAAGTCTTAAATAATTTATATTATTTGAATTTCAATCATAGAAAATTTTGAAAATTAAAGTTATAAATTATCTATCTTCATTACCTTCTTTTGAATTTTTGTTCGCTTCCTAAATTAGAAAATATAACAGAAAGTATACTTAAATTTATTTAAAATTAAGAGTTTAAAGTTAAAAAATATACTTTAACTTATGTAAGTAACATAAAAAAGTCAAAAATTAGATTAGTAAGCTAAAAACCTTAATTTTATTTAACATTTAATAAAACTAGCTAGAAATATCTAGAGAAAAAAGAAAACTTTACATTTTAATCCTATAATATATGCAAAAAGTGAAATTTTATTATTTAAATAATTAAAATTTTAGATGGATTTTTATTCATAATATTATTCAATGGTTTATAAATATTAGTATTTGATAGTCATAGCCTAGAAGTCATGTTGAAAAAAGTAAAATTTTATAGATTATGCATGTAATACTTATATTTTTTGTAGTTAGTGAAAGATATAATAAATAGTAAATTTTTATTTTTATATTTTTTCAAGTTGATCAAAAGTAATATAAATACCTTAAATTACATTAAGGTACATTCACACAAATGTAGTTAAACTCATGTTATGACTTGGATTTTTTTGTGGTTGAATGGAAATTACTAAAGAATGAATTCCATTCAAATGTTTTAAATGACTAGAAATTCCATTAAACAGCTAACTCAATCCTTGTTTGGATGCAATATTTCCGTAATGAAATATTAAACGACCCTAGACCCCGCACACCCCGTGCAAAAAGTAACCCAAAGTAATCTCCCACAACGATAAAAGTCGATGGTTAAGTGCTCCACCCTCGCGCAATAGCAAACTCCAGCTCCGTGTCACATATAAGAAGCCGCGGCTTGAAACCGCCGCAAGCCCACGCGGGAACACCCTTCATGAGAAAAGTAAAAGGGATAATGGATAAATTTTTGGCAATTTTTTTTAATAATAACCCCCTCCCCTTCAGTCGTTGCATGGGGGGGAGAGGGAGTGTGAGAGAAGCTTGAGTAGGTGTTGGAGAAGCATGAGGGAGGGGAGAATGCAAATCGCCACGTGTTTGGCTATTCCCCCCCTTCCACACTATAAGAACGCCCCCTCCCCAAGCTTGAGGGAAGGGAGAGGAGAGAGAGAAGGGAGTCGTGCTGTCCGCCCTGCTGCCGTGAGGAGCCACCGTCGTCCGTTGGCTGCCGCCATGCTACCACTTCCATCCTCACCACCATCATCATCATAATCATCATCATCTTCGTACTCATCGTTATCTTCCTCCTCTCCCAATCATTTTCTCTCTCCACGTCATCTACTGTGGAACAGCAGCTTGGAAGCTTCTATTAAAGCCTCCATAAGCCATGTTCTCCCGTGCCTTCCCCGGGTTTTCTTAAAACCATATCTGCAAGGGCCGTGTCCTACACGGAAGATAAGATCTCGGTTAGAGAGGATCCGATACGCGAAAGTGATCCAAGGGGGGAGTTGCTGCAACAAAATTCACTGCATAAATGGCTCCTAAGCAAAAGACGTGAGGCATGTATGCGGGAGCTTCCAACCAGAGTACGCGTGTGGTCAACGCCCCGAATCTTAATGCCTAGGTTCTTAAAATTGATTCCGCATGAAAAGGATGCACTAGGCATGCTTAATTCTCGTAGGCAAGTTTAAATACATTGGAAAATTTATTTGCTCGCCCGATTTACAAGATTTAGTTGCATGTCATGCATTTGAAATTGCTTGCACTTCCATGGTCAAGTTGCAAATCCTGCACGCATGATGCATAAGTAATTAGACGGAATTGTGCAAAGGCACCTTTGTTGCATCACACATGGGACAAGTCATATAACACATAATGCATAGTTGTGATTCGCATATAAAATAATGTCCGAATAGTTGCAATGCATGGAAAGGAATTATGAGCTTTGCAAATTACACGCGAAGATGGTTACATTTCAGGTCGGGCTAAGCGATAAAAGGAGGGATTAAATCAATGATGGACTCATGGTATTCACTCGTGCATGGAGTTCTTTATCAAAGTTTGAATGCATCTTCATCAAAAGTATTTAAAGCTTTGATTTCGTTGCAACATTATAGTTTAGGGCAAGGAAAAGAAAAGATCTTTGTAAATCTTTTAGCTACATAGAAGGAAAAGGTTTATAGTCTTGAAATCGCAAAAATTGCATGGAATGATACATCGTACATCTTGCAGTTCCTTGCATCTTTTAGGGAAAAGTACTTGCTAATTTAGAATGAAGTATTTACATTTTTAAAAGGGATGATCGTCTCTAATTGTGGGTTAGTTAGATCAACTAAGTAATTCGAGTATAGTTGAATAGCTTACATGAGAATCATAAAGGTATGATCAGTCAGTGTATGACGATCACCTCAATGTGCTAGGTAGGATTAAGCCATGGTAAAATTTTGCCTAGTATCATACTCTGGTTGCCGACGTAATATTTCCAATCCCAAAGATCCTACCCACATTCACGGAATGTTAGGGTTAGCTAAACGCTCGTGCAAGATTGATCTAGGGTTCTTACCCTAATGATCGGATGACCAAATGCGAGATTTCCACAAGGAAATTAGGAACCCTAGGGCCAAAGTGTTATCGGCCTAGTAGGGTTAAGGTTGGATTGGGTCAATAGGACTCCCAAACCCTATATCTTGGTCAAATGTATTCTTGGCCAAGGAATATCGTGTGATGGGAGAAATAATCCCACAAGTTAGATGCAACACCTATCTCGTGCAACAAGTTGCAACATCACATGGTTTTGTGCCTAAATCACAAAAATAGTATTGCCACATCCATAGAACAAGTTTGGCACGTTCTAAATACAAGTTTAATTTTCTAGAGGATGAGTAGTCATCCTACTATATCACCCTTCCTTAGGGTTGATTTGCCAAGTTAGGGTATTTATAAATTGTCTGACCAATAAAGTGAGGACAACGGGGTTGTCCAGGATTTATTAACCTTAATATAAGGAAACCTAAGGTATTGATAATTTGGGTCAACAGGGTATAAACCCTAACCCAAGGAAAGAGGGTAAACAAGCAACTCAACTTACGAAACCCTTGGGGATCTTGCCAAGTCGTGATTCATTCGGGATCGAATGCTGGATGTATTCGGAGAGAAGGATTCACACCTTAGCAATTGGCCGTATAAACGACCACTGGAGTGCTTGTGTTTGTACAGTTAGGAGCACTGTTTGTTCTTCTTTGCTCAAGGAACTAATGTTGGAAAATAATTAATGCTTCAAGTTGAAAGCCTGGAAGGAGAAGCAGTATCATTTACCCCCGCCTATCTGCCTGGCCCTATCCAAGGGGGTTGTTAGCCGTGCCAGGTACGTGGACCGAACCCGCTGCGAGAGGTCTCTCCATGGGTGCTACTTGGAGCAAGAGGATGCTTGGGTGCCACGAGGGGCTCTGGCCATAAATCCCTTGCCTCCGGATCCTGCACAAGAGGCCGACGTGACTCGAGATTGGATCTCGAGGCCCGCATACTAGTCAACGGGCGAAAACTTGGAATAGCGATCCCTGAGGATTGCTGGAATAGCCTTCGGGCTGGATTATATGATGTATTCCAAAGACTAATAAATAAATATCAAATGTCGAAAAGGAACTTGTTTGACATTGTTTTTATATGTCAGTGCCCAAGTTACGTGAAGGAACCAATGATTAATTGGTTAATTAAAGAAGCTGTTTTTGCTTGTCAAACTAAATGTGGTAGGTAATTAGATAACTAAAGCAACCTGAGGAAAGTGTGGTGGATGTGACCATGGGTTCGTCCTACGGAAGGGTGGTCCCGGTTGGCCGGGAACTTTTCTCAAAGGAATTGACAGCAAGGTAACGATAACCTAGAATCTAGAAAGCTAGAGTCCCGATTTATATTGTTTTAGGGGAACGAAATGGGACTATGCCTTACGGGCAATGAGGTCAAGATTTGCATCCCTCTCGTTTCCCATTCTCCTTGAACCAAGTGCACCTTGATGTTTTTGCGTAAAGTAGTTCATATGGGGTTTGATGCTAATTACTTTCTAGGAACTTGACCATTAGGAAAACCCTGATTCAGGTCGGTCCTAAGTGGAAACAACCAGAATGCTTTTGCTTCGTGGCAGACTCGGGAAGACCTAAATCGCAAACCCCATGACATTCCATGGGAGTGCCAGATAGCACTTTCTGGACTCTCTTCCCGATGGGCTGCTAAGACGTGTCCTGCAAGTGGATAGGGGGACACGTTACATTGGAAAGGATTGTTGGTTGTTAATTATTTATTGAATGATTTTGATTACATTAAATTATGTAAAAAGATTCTAATGATGTTTGTAATTTCAACAATTGGATGAGATGGAGACACAATGCCATCACCAAGGCCATGCCTAGGTTATTATTCACCCATAGCTATATATAAACTATCCAAGGCATCGAACCACACTTAAGTGTGCATGGTCATCAGTATAGGAAGGTTTTCTCTTACAATGTGTGAGAGCCAATGGGGCTCTGGTGTCTGAGATTATAATCTAAACCCATGTCCTAAGACAAGGAAGGAAAGCTATACATGCCCAATGTGGTTCAGCATTGGAAGGCCCAAGAAGAACATGGTAGGGTGGCAACCTGATTTTTAGATTGGTTTGCTCTTTAGAGTGGTTGTAATGATGATGATAATATAAATCACTATGTTTTCTAAAAGGATTGTTTTGATATTTGTATTTAAGAATGTGTCAATGAATCCCATGTAAAGTTTAATCAAGGAAGCTATTTTTATATGTTTCACAATGTGAGTAGTACGTTTGCTTAAATAATTAAAATATGCCACATTATTAAAGGGAAGTGAGTGGACAATATTCTAGAAAAAACTCTCCTATGATTGGATTTTCCCAAAGTTTACGAAAATGCCAATAAATGTGACTATTCCTAGGATCAAGTCTTAGATATAACTAAGCATTAATCTAGGGGGCTAGTGTAAGACTATGCCTTGTGAGCAAAGGGGTTAATGTGTAGCTCCTCCTCATTTCTCACTCTCATTGAACGAAGTGCGGTGCTTACCTACCTCGAGTCTCTGATGGTTAGTGCAATAGTGATTGATACTAGACTACCTTTAGAGACCGTAATTGTGTCACTTAGGAACCCATAGGTTGATCCTCATGAGAGGAGTGCGAATTCTTTCTTGTGAGGTATACTTAGGGAATACTTAGTTGCCTAAATTTGCATGCACCAAGTAGCAAGGATGGTGATGACTAGGATCAAGTCCTTAGATGACTACCAAATAATCCTCCTTGCGATTTAGGATCATGTATGTTTCACATGATATTAGAGCATAAATTTTAGTACACTCCATCGCTAACTATGATCTTATTTATTTTTACAATAATAAATAGACATATTAAATTAGAAATTGAATGCATGTAATCAATTGATTAAAGCTATGATATTTTTAAAAGGGGTTCTTTAACCAACTCTTGAGCTATGAGGTGTTTCTAGTAATGTACACCATGGCTTATGGATCCAACAATTTCTGGTTTTGATGTAATGTTGCCTTGGTTACTTTCAAGGCTATCCTTGGATTGGATTACAAGTTGAGAGTTAGAAATTATGAAATCGAAACTACTTAATTGATGTTGAAAAAGTAAGGTACATCAAGAATTATGTACTAAGAGCTTAGATCCTCGAAAAACTTAGTTTGATCAAAGTCTTTTGGTTCTTTGAAACTAAAGACTAACAAACTCCTATTTGTGCAAATGATCAATTGATCAATCAAAATCAATATGCTTATTCACAACCCACAAAAGTTGTGAATCGTTAGCACATTGGAATGTGACCCACCCACCCCACACTCTTTGTTAAGCCTAGCAAAACCATTATCAATTGCTAGAATACAAATTTCAGCTAATTTCTTTGTAAGTAAGAAAATTTCCAAGGTTCAAATAAAAAATTTATATAAAGCTCAATGTATTGACAAATACTATTGTAAAAATACTAAGGGGGCAATCTCTATAAATAGTTGTAAACCTTCTAAGGATCGTTTTATTGTTAAAAAAACTTAATATTTAATATAATATACAAACTTATAGTAATTAATCAGAACACTCTCTTATACCTTTTGATATCCTTTGCAAGAGGAATTTCATATGATGTTTCCCTTGGTTTTGAAAGATAGAGCAAAAGTGAAAGCACAAGCAGAAGCAAGAGCTATGGAGGTTCAAGTAAAGAAGAGAGAGACCAGTGTATGGGAGCTCCAATAGTCACACAGTGTGACATGCCTTCCCATATTCTCTTGTCATAGTAAGAATAAAGAATAAAGTGACAGTGATGACAGGTGTGTAGGTCATAAACCTCCTTACAATTTTGGAATTCGAATTTGTATACTTTACCAAAACTTTTTAGTTTGCTAATATTATAGCTTTTGTCCCTTTTAAAAAGTTCATAGTGTACTTATTTTAAAATTCTTGTTTTTCCCTCATACTTAGTGTCGCAATAAAGTTTGAATTTTAGCATGAAGGACCAAAAAATCATGCCAACAAAACCAAATGTATACTATATACTCAAAAATCCAAGTTCCATTGTGGATTCTTTTTTTCAATGTGTATAGTAAATAGATGATGATCATAACTTGATCAAATCATTTTTGTATCACTAAAAATAGTTGTTTGGTGTTGCATGCTTCATTAAACTATCAACGCCTAATTGTTTGCACACTTGCAAGAAAGTAGAATCATGTTACTAATAGAATACAATGTGAAGTTACTAATCACCATCCATATGTAATTATTTAATTAATAGTCATGAAATAGTGAGAGAAAATGTGTAAGTAACCACATGCACACATGAGAGAGAGAGAGAGAGAGAGAGAGAGAGAGAGAGAGAGAGAGAGAGAGAGAGAGAGAAGGGGAGAGAGATGGCTAGATCCAAGGATGGCCTCTACAGCAATCACCAAAAGTTTCTTATCAACATGACTTTTCAACAAATAACCAAAAAAAGCACACACAAACCCCTAATAAACAACATTGAGTCTTTAAGGTTGCTCACTTTCCATCAATCCACTTAGATCTACATTTATAAACAACCTAGAAGCACCAAATCATAGAATTAGAATAGTAGAATAGAAGTCTAAACTCTAGTGTTATAGTTATTGACTTGTCAACATTGCTTACAAAAAGAGACTAAGAATATTGTGTCACCTTGGAAGAAGGATTAAAAAATACCTCATTTGGCATGGAGTTTGCCATATCATGGCATGATATGGCAAGAACCTTTCATTTTTAAGAGAAAACAACAACTTTATCCAAGGAATGATAAACAAACACATGTAACACACTTCAAAGAGACTCATTAACACATTGGAGCCAACTTGTGGACAATACTTGCATCATCATCTATCGCATGAGATGATAGCCAAACATTAAACTTTCTTGTCCAATATATTCAACTATTAAGTTTTATTGAGTGCTTCAATTACAATAAGTTCAATCATCCCATGCAAATGGCCATGTTATGGCAAACAACTTGTCAAGTTTATCATATGATTTTAAATGATTTAGCTCATAGTCCCTAGTCAACTCATAATATGGCTCTTCTAACTTTTAATCAAATGTTCACTTGATGGTCTTTTGCTAATTGTGGCTAGATCCACGACCACTAGCTCCAAAGTGTGTCTATTATAGTTAGACTTCTAGAGGCTTAAGTTTATATGTGTATACCTTCCACACTTGGTCCTTACCTCTCAAACTACTGTGCTTGATGATGTGTATGTTCTTTAGAGTGGCAAGAGCCAAACTTGCTATATATTCTTTTTTGCTTTTTTCTTTGAGGTTTTAGAAGTCATTATGGCTAGCTTCTCTATTGGTTGTGGTAGTATTGGCTTGGGTATATCTATAGTATTCTTGCATTGGCAAGCTCTTCTTCTCTTATTTCTTAGGTTTGGACATGGGATTGCTTGGGATACCCTTGGAAGGGTTTTTTTTCCTACTTTAGGTTTGGAGCAAGTTCCCCGTTTATTGTTCTAGGTTCCTAGCGACAACTAGAAGTTACTACAATAGGCTACTTATTGCTCAACCATGATATGCATGAGCTACCAAGCATGAAGTAAAAACCACTTGTGGATACACAAGTATGGTAGCAACCAACCTAGTTTGAATACAAAAAAACATGTAAATTTGGTGGCAATGATCCCTCCTTTGGATAAAACATCCCAAGGTGCTCAAGTATTAGTCAAGTAGCAAAAGATCCGCTTCACTACCTACTAATGCTTAGTTCATGGGCCATGCATAAACATGCCAATCTTTGAGGTTGTAAACTAAATCTCAGGCCTCATAATACATATATAAATCAAACATACAAAAGCCTATTGATAGAAAAAGACATTAAAACTATCTTTAGCATCATGAAGGCTTAATTTTAAATATGTCTCCATAGGAGTAGCAATAGGCTTGAACTCTTTGAGACCAACTTTTTGCAATAATGTCTTGTTGGGGTAAAAGGCCTCTGGGCCTACCCGTGTATACTATGACCGCCCATTCTTTATTCATATATAATATGATAGTGCAATAAGGCTGTCAGTTCAGTTGGACAACACCTACATTGTGTGTGCTCTTCTCTCTCGCATCTTCCTCTTCTCCTTCTCCACTGCCATTGCATCCCCTTCAACTGGTATCAGAGCAGATCTTCAAGAGCTCATCCCGGCCTTCCACACGAGGTATGAGATCTTCATTCTCACTCAATTTTTAGCTCAACAGTGTTTTCACAGGTTGTGGGCAGCCATAGCTCACACCTCTTGGAGCTTCCTTCACCTAGATCTTGCTTCCAGCCTATCAAGGCTTGCTGAGGCTTGGTGTACGCCTTCTTTGGGCCCCATTTGTGTCCCCCTTTGGGCCCCATTGTTGACACGTGGGACAGCAGACCCCCCCAGCCAGCTCACCTTTTTTTTTGCACATGTTTCAAAATCTGGCCCAAAAATCACTCTTTTTGTCATATCTTGGGCATTCGGAACCCGATTCAGGCAAGGTAAGAGTCTAAGTTGGGGTTTTGGCATGCTCCGAACACAATGGTGATATTAGATTTGCCAAATTATGGTAATAAAATATTCTACAACAGATTCCAGGTTTGAGATAGCCAGTATTTGTATGCCTATGGCTTATCTGATGCTTCTACTGATGTCTATTGATATCGAATCACTTGTGGATGTTATGCCTCTTATGTGAGACAAATTTGGAGCTGATTTAGCTCAGCCATTGACTATTTTGAACAATCCCAAATCTGTCCAAAATAGGGCACCCACCTATTGCTTCAATTTTATGCTTACAAGTCTTGGCATTTGATGCCCGATTATGCCCGGTTAGTGCCTATACATACGGGAATGTATGCCTATGGTTTGCCTATGGATTTGAGCTTGGATTGAGCACTGATTTGCTCAGTTTACAGAGGTTATATGCTGCTGGAAACTTCAGGGCTGAAGCTATTTATGCTATAGTTGGGTTATGCCTATTGGTCACGGGGTGCTCCCGGCTACTCGGTATGATGTCATGATGTATTTGGACTATGCCACATGTCTTGTTTATGCTCCGGAATGCTTTTGAGCTGAGATTAGAGCTCGATTTGGGTTTGACTGTCACTTCTTTGCAGTTGGCATTTCATCTATGACATGGTTTATGCCTAGGCTACCCAGTACGGGTTATGATGTCTTGGTGAATGCTTTATGCTTTGGCTATGGATGGCAGTCGTTTGAGCTCGTCTCGACATTCATTTGAGTATTTCCTTGAGTAGTTGGACATCGACTTGGCTTTTTCCGTTACAACCTTGGATACTATATGGGATTTGATGCCCTGATTATGGATCTTGGCTATTACTTGAATGCACTTACAGGTATTGAGCAGTGAACTGCTCCCTTGTTTTGGTAGTTGCCTATTGTGTTGTTATTGCTCGTTTGCATTTGATATGCGGGATACTTACTGATTAGTGGACTTGGATAGTACTTGGGATTTACAGTTATGGCTTTCTTGCTCCTCTGTTTTCTAGCTTCTATGCTAGTTAGGCTCCTGTTGCCCGTCCATGTTAGAGAGCAGATGCTATGTATGCTTACCCGTCTATGCACATGGTCTACTGTTATATACCTTATAGAGCCACTTATTTGGATGTTGTTGTATAGATGTTTAGGCTTCACCTAGAGCTTGACTCTTGCAAGATGCTTTGCCACTTTTGATCTTTACTTGACTTGGATGTTCCTTGGTGGAATGATGTACTACAGAGCTATGTGTATGCATATGGTTATGGGCTGATTTCATGGCTGAATATCATATTCTTTATGTATTATAACTACTTGAATATCATATGACTCTTCTTCATGTGGGAGCTTTTGCATCTTTGATTGATGTCTTTATGTCCTCCCATCCATTGAGGTTTCATGAGCATTTGCAGCATTCTTCTACCACTAATGTACTAGCAGATGATTGTCTTTATGAGCAGGTTCCCTATGTTGGGACAACCCTCGACTGCTTGAGCTCCATGGATGCTATGGATAGCCCTATTCATGATGACTTGGATTCCTTGTCATCTTCTACAGGTTCTTCTACTTCAAATGTTGTTTGCTTCCATTGTGGGAAGCTTGGGCATGTTCAAAGAAAATGCTTTAGACAAATTAAAGAGCAGCAGAGACAGAGATGGACTCGACATGAGCAGAGAGTTAGCGATGCAGCATATATTGCCACCCTTTCTAGTGGTGAGGTACATGCAGTTACCCATGATGATGCAATTGAGCATGTCCTCCTGCCATCTAGTTTCCCTACAACTTACTTGCTCAATGATCAGGCCCATGCCTTTGATTGGCTTTTTGACTCTATGGCATCTTGTCATGTTATCCCTCATAGAGCATGGTTCTCTTCTTACATGGAGGTTGATGGATGTATTGATCTGGGCCTTGAGCAGACTTATGCTATTGTTGGTACAGGGAACATACACCTAGCTTTGCCTAATGGGACTTCTTTTATGCTCAGGGATGTTCTACATGTTCCCATACTCAATAAGAGCCTGATTTCTATCAGTCAGTTGCATGATGCAGGTTACTCTGATTCTCTTCTGGATAGGTCATGGAAGATCTGTCATGGTTGCTTGGTTTTGGCCAGAGGTTCTTGAGTTGGTTCTCATTACCCAATGCATGTCTCTCATGTGGGAGATTCTATGGTTGCAGTTATCCGGATACCACATGCATTGTTATGGCATTATCGCCTAGGCCATACGCACCACAGAGAGATGGAGATCTTGTCTCGTTCAGACTCATTGTTGCCTCCTATGTCACTTACAGATCTTGATGCTTGCCCTGATTGTACTCTTGGTCCTTGTAGAGCCCCCTTGGCTTATGGTGATTGTATGAGGCGCGCTCCTCTAGATCTTGTCGATTTTGCAGTATATGGACCTATGCCTTCCCAGTCACTTGGTGGAGCATCGTACTTTGTGACCTTTGTTGATCATGCTACCCATCGTGTTTGGGCTTTTCCCTTGGTGCAGATTGAGGATGCTGCAGTTATGCTTGACAGGTTTATGGATTCTGTTGGTAGCAGGCCTAGGTGCTTGCAGATGGATTATGAGAGTCATGCTCTCTCTCCGAGCTTTTAGACCTCTTGTCAGCAGTATGGCATTGATTTCTTGTGCCCACGGTATTATGGGATTGCTCATGGCATGTGTCTGACCTTACAGGCAAAGGTTGCTTCTATGCTTACCACAAGTGGGTTGTCTTATGGCTTTTGGGCTGAGGCCCTTATGACAGCAGTCTATTTGGTTAACAGGATGCTGTGCTTGACCTTGGATGGTATTACACCCCATGAGGCATGGAGTGGCATGCAACCCTCCTATGATTACTTGAGGATGTTTAGCTGCCAAGCATCTGTACGTATGCCACATGAGCCTATGTCACGTAGATGTATCCTCCTTGGTTATGGAGATGGTGACTTTAAGGCCTACAGATTATGGGATTTGGATGCCCAGTAGATCATACGCAGCCGTCATATTGTCTTCTATGAGATGCAGACACCTCTTAGCCCTCTTGATGAATGTTCAGTATGCTTTATGACTAATTTTACAACAGCAAGCTGTTTATGCTAAAAATGAGGCACTTGTTGGCCCAAATGACATAGTTATGCATAGCAGTCAGGGTCAGGATGTTGATGGTCAGTTGCTAGACCCCTTGCAGGCTCGTGAGAGCTGTTTTCTTGTATTTTTGCAGGCTAGACAACCAACCATATGTCAGTCTTCCACTTCGCTGAGGCCACATGTAGTCTTGAGACCCCGTTGGACGAGTGTCCGCAATGTTGGCCCTCTTTCAGTGATTGACTTTGGAGAGTTTGGCTGCTCTCCACTGTCTTATATGTGCCACGCTGATGCTATGCACGGCTTTGATGCTTTACAGCCGTGCACTGATGAGTTGTGCTTGCTTCATGAGAAGCATTCTTGGATTACTTTATTGTATGAAGCTGCGGGATCGCTTATCTCTTGGATATCATGGACTCAGGAATGCTTGACTCTTCTTCTGCAAAGGTTCCCGATACTTCTTGCACAACTCGCTTTCCGATTGGGCGTTGGGTGAGATGTTATGATTCCTCACCTTGTCTTTTTTTTTCTTCCTCTTTTCTTTGTTTTCACTCCCCAGCCACATTGACCTTTTAGTGGGAGGTTGTTAGGGTAAAAGGCCTCTGGGCCTACCCGTGTATACTGTGACCGCCCATTCTTTATTCATATATAATATGATAATGCAATAAGGCTGTCAGTTCAGTTTGACAACACCTACATTGTGTGTGCTATTCTCTCCTGCATCTTCCTCTTCTCCTTCTCCACTGCCATTACATCCCCTTCATGTCTCAATATACTTTGCTTGACATAAGGCAATATCTCCATTACACTACTCAAACTAAATGTAGGTCTAAAACTGACATATTAAAATCTTAATTCAACTCAACCTTAAATTCAACAATATGTGTCTCATTAGAACAAATGATAACATGTCATCAACATAAACCACAATGGTCAAACGCACATCACCCTCATGTCTAACATATAGTGTGCTCTTAATAGGATTGTTCTCAAAAAATATATGCAATCAAATATGCATGTATCTTCCTATATCAAGCCCAAGGTACTTGCTTAAGACCATACAAAGTGCTAACCCCTTTTGCACAAAACCATGATGCTAAACAATATACACTTCCTCATATAAATCATCATTAAAAAATTTAATTTTGATGTACAACTAATGTACATTCCAATCATTATGAGATGCTAATGTACAAATGCTATGAATAATTGTCATACCGCATGTGGGAGCAAAGGTCTCATCAAAATCCATGACCTTCTATTCAACATTGTTGGGGGACAAAAAGTTTCAAGTTGTAAACCACTAGTGTGTCTAAAAGAATAGACAAGATAGATGGAAGAAACAAGAGATCCCAAAGTACTCTTTATATTACACTAAAAAAGAATTTGTACACTGTAGCCACACCCTTAAGTTATAAACACTGCATGTAAGTTGATAGATTAGACAAAACTCTGCCAAGCTTAGATATTGTATGCAACCCAAAAACTCTTGTTGCAGTAATACAATGAGATACAATGTTTTGAGTCAGCAACCAAAATAACCCAAAATGTGCCATAGACAACTGGATGTACTTCAACACAATTTCCTTGTCAAAATCCTGTGAAAAATACTATATTACAATAGTAAAGCTCTTTGAATTTAATACTTAAATCAGGAAGTATTTCTTCATACAAATTTGTCTCCAAATTTTGTACTCTCAAGCAATGCATTCTAGGCAAAAGGCATTTATCAAGTGGTAGAATCACTTGAGTCCACAAGATCTCAGCATAAGATAGCTCTCTTGATTGCCCAAACCTTTATACATCAATCTACACATCTTATATAAAAGTTCATTGCCTTGCTTTCCATTCTAAAAAACATAGTCTTTTGCCTTCTATGCCTTACCTTTTGCTTTTCTCTATTTTTCTTTTTGTGCAGACCCTAAGTCTAGTTGCAAATTGATTTGCCCTAATTTTTTCATATGAACTTTGAATATGGTCATCTAGGTACCCAAAACATTTGGAATCAACCTAATCTATAAGCTAACATGAGAAAAATTGCAAAAATCCTATCAAAATAGTAAAAAATGTTGCTTTTCATAAAACATGTCACTTTTTAATATTTTTGAGCTTGGACGACTTATAAGACTCAAGATAAGGCCTTGCATGTATTTTAATCTCCCAAAAGTTGTCACTAAGCTTGTAAAACTTAATAGTGAAAACTTAGACTATTCATGTTAGTCTTAGTTCTAGATCCAAAAAAACATGTTCGTATCCTGATTAAATCTCCCATAAGCACATATCTAAAATTCTTATTTAAATATATTTCCCTTGCTTTTCCTTCAATGAACATTTAGCCACATGATAGCGTAAACCTTTGCCACAAGTTTAGCTTTGAAACAATCAACATTACCACATCTGCTTGTGCTTTAACTTGTAAACCCACTTAGTGCCAATGGCCTTCATGCCAAGAGGCAAATCACATAAGAACTTTGAAGAGCTTGATTCTTTTTCCAGCTACAGGTATCGTCATGCTTGTTCCATCCAATTCAGCCAATGAATATGTGGCATTGTCATGAACGACCTTTACCACATATGGGCCAAACCAACGCTTTACTGTCTTCATAGAAGCACTGTATTGATTATCTAGGATGCTATCATAGACAAGCACCCAATCATTTTCTTGGATAGCTCTTGGCCGAAGTCGATGTTTCCTATCAAATCTTCTTTTGTTTTATAGTCTTGCTATTTTTAACTTCTCAATAACTGCTTGAACTAGCAAACTAGCAAAATTCAGATGAGCAAAGCATGCATACCAAAGTTTTGCATCTAAAATTGTTAGCAAATTTGCAATAGCATATGCCATATCTTCCACACATTTCCCATAGTTATTGAGCTTATATAGCCCAATATATAGTGAACCAGATGCAATAATCATATCACCACAAGAGAGATCATGAACTATATTACATCTCTCATCAATAAACTTCACAATCAAGCCAATCTTGGCAAGTGCAAAAACTGACATTAAAAATTTTTAGATCTATAATATACAAAGCATCCATAAGTGTAAAATTACTGCTATTGGCAACAATTAGTATAATTTTTGCAACCCCTTTGGATGGGTAAGGGGAGTTATTGGCACATGTCACAATACCATCCTTAGGTGGAGGCTCAAGAGAAGTGAATAGACTATGTAGAGAAGTAGTATGCTTCATGGCACCACTGTGAAAGAACCATATATCTGAATCCACAACATACATGCAAGAATCATGTAAAGAATACTCATAACTCCATTGTGTACTAAATGTCCATTCTATATCCTGCATAATATTTGCAAATTGTGATTTAGAAGAAGAGGCATGTGCAATAGACATACTAGCCTCTTTCTTCTTAACCTCTTTCGCAACAACCAATTAAGACAGTCCTTTATGAGATAATCTTTTGCCTTACAATATCTATAAAACATCTAACTCTCTCCTTTTCAACCTTCTTATTCAAGCAACATTTGTCAACCTTCTTTCTGACCAACTACAAAAGTTTGTTCATAGCACCTATGATGGACCTATTTTATCTAGATTGTTCTTCTTGCAGCAAAATAGAAACCAACTCATCAAATGACAATGCATTTGGATTGCATTTTATCATCAAGTAAAGAGTATATACAAAACTTTGATAAGAATTAAGAAGACCGATGAAAACAATTTGCACAAGTGAACTATCTAGCAAAACATTGTCTATAATAGTCAACTACTTCTTAAGATGTTTGATCTTTGTCAAAAAGCTATCCATGGAGTCACCTTTATCCATATGTTCACTTTCTAATTGCTTATGCAAGCAATACAAACTTAATTTCTTCCTTGATACAAACATACAATAATATCTCAAGAATCCTTAGTGGTGTTATATGATCAAATATGTGGAATCATGGTATGTTTAATAGACAATGCAATCAAAGCATCAACCTTGACATCTCTACCATCCCAACAAATCTACCTAGGAGTAGGTGGTAGTGGCACTCTAGCATAAGTCGGAGTAAAGCCTAAACCTACAACACCCTCAATATCACATGTCTGTATTGCTTCTATTGCACTTGCAACTTCTAAAACACCACCAGGACATCCTTTAATTCCATCTACAATGTTCCAAAGCCTCTTTTCAACCATATATAATGCATCATATAAGCCAACAACTAATAGTTGGTTCCATCCAGCTTGTCCTCAGCAACCAACATATGGAATATCATTGTTTCTAGCCCTGGCCATTGAGTGTACTTCATGCAAAAGTTTCCTATGTAGAGGAAGATACGCACAAAAACCAACCTTTGCTATGCAACACAACATAAAGGAGACTATAAGGGCTCTTATCTACAAAAATGACTAATGTAAAAAATTTTGCACAAAAGAATGAAATAGCCTATGTAGTATTACTAGTAGTGCAAGTGAAGGCCAAAATGAACCCAAATAAAAAATTAGATGACATCAAGCCTTCACAATATTTCTATAATATTTGCCAACGTATGAATGCTTGTCAAATCTCGTCCCAATATGAGGAAATCAAGTGGAGGGTGTTGATGACTCTACCTAAGAGGTTGAATCCCACTTTGATACCAATTGTTGGATTTAGGGTTGCAAGAATGCAAGTACACAATTTGGAGAAGAAGAAGCTTGAGAGAGCACAACTCAAAGTGCATTAAGAGAGGTATCAATTGAGAATATTCACAAGACTAAGTATGTCCTAAAAGTGAATAGGCATACGTACAAGGGCATGGGAAAAAAACCTCCTAAAGAGGGAAAAAAAGTGCCTTGGCATTCACATACATCACTACCAAAATATAGTAACAATAGCTAATGAATGTCTCAAACTAGTAGGTTGGTAGATGGAAACTGAAAATTCAATGTTGATAGGAAGGATGGTGATGGCCTTCGATACTCTAAAGATGTTGAATTAGGAAATTATAGCGATACAAGATCTTGTGATCATGCTAATGTTAATCTAGCAACCAAACCGATGAGGAATCTAGTATAGCTTAGTTAATGCTAAGATTATGGTTTGCACAAGAGAATCTAAGCTTCTACAATGCAAAAGATGAGGAATCTAATCTAAGGCTTCACCATATTGAGCGATCCATTACAATAACAACTTTATATAACACATTAATATCATACAATAACTAAGGTTTGCAAAAGAGAATCTAAGGTTATACAACAATAGCTTTGTATAAGACAAAATATCACAATTTAAGAAATGAAGTGGAACCACTAGTACTCGAAAAGCGTGATGGCACCATTGGGTACTTTACTCTAGGCCTATAAGCCCATCTCACCCATGGACACATGCAACCTATTCTAAAAGTACGTCATTCTACTACCCAGTTCCACTACTAGCATTAAAATTGACTTGTTCAAAAAGCAATATATAAGCTTGGTACAAAAATCAATTGTATAATCCCCCCGATACATAGCGCATCATGACCATGTCAAAAATGGATTCTAAAAAGGAATTGGACAAGACATAGCTCACAAGATGTTCTAGATAGAGTAGATATTCTAGACATAGGATCAAAATAGTGGCACGTAGTGAGAGGGAGTGATACATCAACCCAAACACAACCACCTACCTTATCATCCATTAAGGGAGTTTTGAGATTTCAAAATAGTCTTGTTAGAAATCCTAGAGAGAGAAATTTTGGTAGAACAACCATTTTTTGGTCTTTAAAAATCTATTTTTTGATAGATAAGCATATCTAAAATCATGAAATGCTATAATCATAGCACACTCCAGATTACATCAAGCCAAAAAATCTAGGCCTCCATAAAAGTGACAATGATTGCGAAATTAAGATTCTTTTTTTCACCATAAAGATAAATATTCAATTTGATTTTTAAACTTTTGATTGTCTCCCTCTATTATCATTGCTTTCTTTCTTTCTCCTCCTCCTTGCAAATGTTTTTCTCATTCATCTCCTATTACCCCTTTTCAAATTCATATAGTTTTCTCAAAGTGATCTTCAAAGCGCAGCCTTATTATAGATCACTCATCTATAATCTCTATATTAATAAGAGAGCTCTTTATCATCTTTGAATTGAGCTAGAACATCGATCAGAAAATGAACGAAACCCAACATTGTTTTCGAGTCCATAAAGCATGTGTTGAGGTTTCAAGGATGGAAACATTTAAATATCTAGTTAGATGAAAAGATATATCCCAATGATCTTATCAAAAATAGCATTGATGAGATCTCGTAGTGATTGTTATAATGGTATTTTTGGGTATACATTCAATATTGTTGTAAAGATAGATGTTCTACGATTGGGGAATTATTATTACTAAACACAAGAAGATAACTCATTACCAAAACTACCAGATTATCAACATAAGATCCATTCATTGGAGTATTATGACCTTCTGCCTTACAAAAAATTTTAATTGACTAAAAAATGAAAGACGGTCAAGTGTGTTTTCTTCCAAGACCATCTTTGGTGAAGAGTATCCGACAAAGAATGAATGGAAAAGTGATAGAGCTTTTAGATGATTCTTTTCATATCAAAGCTAGTTTCAAGGGTAATTTTAATTATTATTATTATTATTGAATTTTATAATATTTTTATCTACGTGTCTACTCTACAATATTTGATTATCAACTTTTGTAATCCATCTCTAGAATAGATACAAGGACTAGCCAAGTTTGTAATTAAGCTAGATGAAAGTGAGATATTAAAGTTCATAAAACTTAAAATAGTATCTATTATCCTAATGAGTACAACACTTAAATTAGGTCCATGCAATGATTCAATGTCCTTTAGTATTCAATCTAAATGAAATATTTTGTGGTTGAGAGGTTTTGAAGTTGGTACAAAGGATTTTGATATATTGCATTGGGTTCTTTATCAAACTTTGATATCTAATGAGATCAAGAGTCAATAAGTAGGAAAAAAGCTCTTTGTTAAGGGATTTAGAAACTACAAAGTAAAATGATATATAGATTGGTATTTGAAGACACTGAAATGCATCTATAATGTTTTAACAAAGGGAGCCACTTCTAGATGTCCTTTCCTCTATTACATGTCTCCAATCATAGAGTTCAACTCAAATTATTAAAATTGCACACTTCATGCACATTGCAAAATCATTAAAAAGCTAGTTCATGTTTATATAGGGTTTTCTTGGAAGCTTAAACCCTTATTAGCTAGAAAGGATATTATAACTAAGATTGAGCAAGTTTTAACTTAGAAGGATAGTCTATTTTTTTCAAAGAGTGTCAAATAACTTATCATCACTTATCTCTTTAATCCTTTCCAACTCCATCCCTTTCAAAGATAGCCTTTTCTTTGTCATTTTGATTGCAAACAACTTTGTCAATATCTTTTATCTAGCAAAAATAGAAAAACATTGAACAATCAACACGTCTCATGAAACTCAAAATGCACACTTGTACAACAAATGCCATAAGCTAAATTCACATTTCATATGATAGTACCAAAAATTCATTAACCCCTAAAAATGCGAAAATTGTATTGTTAAATATGCAAAATACCACTATACAACATTAACTTGGTATATATATAATTTGCATTTCTTCAACCAACATAATTTTGCATTTTATGTTTGAAATTTTTTACATTTTATAAAAATAATAAAGTAAGGATAATCATGCAATACATCACACTTTCTTACAAATCAACGTGTAAAGATTTACTATAAATTCTCTAACAAATTAAGAACCTTTGTTGTATGACATCTTAAAAGAGCAAATAAGCAATTTAGTAGGAGCAAATAAGTAAGAGATTGAAGAGCATGAGTGCTTGAGAGAGGTTTTTCAGTTTGAGTGCCAAGTAGAAATGATTTTAAAAATGAGGATTTATAAAGGTGCCCCATAAAATGATAAAAAACTAAGCTATTTGCCCTTTAAAAAGTGTGCGCCTTTTGAAAAAGTACTTCTTCCACTTTTGAAAATAGAGCTCTTGGGCCACCTCTTTGAAAACTTGTATGTAAATGGACTCTCTATTACAATTTGAACATTCTAGACACCAATATTATCTTCTATCCAAACCAACATAATAAATCTATGATAGTTTTGCAAGACCACACAACTTGGCTAGATTCAAACTTTGAGATAGATACAATCCTTTGTGTTTTGGTGATACCTTGATCTTTGTATTGATTTAGAGGCTTAGATATGCTATAGTAGAGCTTACACTTGCTTACAATTTCTTGCAATTATAAACAACTTACACTTGCTATAGAGGCTTAGACATGGTATAGTAGAACTTGTGTTTTTCAATCTCTACAAGTATCATCTTATGAAACATAAAAATCACATTGTTGAAGTAGTCTTTTAGGCTGAAAATTGTGTTTCATAAGCCAACTATGGTAAAACTTGTACTTTACAATCTCTAGAGGTGTTGTCTTATGAAATGGTGTGGTGGAACCTACATTTTTTCATCTCTAGAGGTGTTGTCTTATGAAACCCTATCGTAGAATTTGAGCTTTTCAATCTCTACATGCATTGTCTTATGAAACATGAAAACGATGTTTTCATAGCAATATTTTAGACCAAAAATTGTGTTTTGTAACTCAGATGTGATAGAATTTCAAAAATGTGGGAAAAAATGTCATGACATGCATTTTGGGCAATCTCATCAATACCGTACCCCTCTATTTCAGCTTCATAAAACAAATTCTCTTTTCACAAAGAAGTCATTAAAGTTTTATGAATATTTTTTTTGTTTTGTTGCGCATTACTTTCAACATCACAAGGACAAAGTCAACTGGTAGGAAGAAAAAATATGATCCTTGATAACTATCTCAAAAGATTAAGCCTCATAGGCCAAGTAAAGGAGAAAGTTTTCTCAAGGTGTGTGATGTCTTAGGAAAAGAAAGCCTAAGAAAGATTTCAATGTTGTAATTCCAAAGCTCCCATTTGAAGGGGAGCTACAGAGCTCTACCTCGAGACCTATGGACCGCTTATTGATCAAGCGTTTCAAGCCGAGCGGCCATGGCTACCTCTCACATAGTCGACGTGCAATGCCTACCTTACGGGTGTAGTGAGCTTACCTTGATGCTCAATTGAGTTCCCTCCTCTCTCTTGCACTCCGATAGCTCCACGATCCTTTCGGCAAGCTCAATCAACCTCAAGCCCTCTCTATCAAGCTCCATCCTCCATAGTCGCGCGAGAAAAGAGAAGAGAAGATGAAGATGAAGAGAGAAGATGGGGAGCTTCTTCTCCACAATCCCTCACTCTCACACATTCACTTCCTCACTCCCTCAATCCCTCACTCAAGCACAAGCAAGAAGGCAAGAAATAAGAGAAGAAGAAGAAGAAGCTTTGGCCACACACAAGAATGATCTTCTCATTCACTTTTGAACTTTATATACATGCCCTACTTTTTGGGCAGTCATCCCCACTTTTCACATGGCCGGCCATTAACCTAAGTCCTCTTTTCCTATTTCCCACCATTCTAACTTATCCCATTCCCAACTAGTGCATACAATTTGCATAGGAGTGAGCCTGGCACTCTTTTACAAGGATTCAGGAGCGCTTTCACAATTAATGGTGCACTTTTACTCTTTTCTTTTCTCGAGGTGACATTGAGGCCTTTTGAGAGGTCGTCATTCAAATTTTTCAGGGTCTGACTTCCATCCAGGGCGCCTTTTCCTTCCTTTGTCCTGTGCCCTTTCGGTTATCTCCTTTTTCCATTTTCCCACTCCTCTGCTCCATTTTTCCGCTCCTCTATGATGTGGTAAGCATTACCCCCTCCTAGCTGAGTGCCAATCCCATGGCGCTGTGGTGGGGAGGAGTGGGGTAGTTGGGGTTGTTGCTAAGTGGAACTGGTGGGTAGATGACCACAATCAAAAGGTGCTGTTCAGCGTGCTTTAGACTTCATGAAGATGCTCGGCATTTCTCACACAATTGTAGCTCCCATTCTGTGACGACTGATAAAGGTTTTGCATGGGCATCTCTAATCCTGTTCATTGCCAGCTGGCTGTTGAGAACCATGTAGCCGTGCATCCCGTGTTGATCCGAAAGCACTTAATCAATAAGCAATCCGCAGGTCTAGGGGTTTGAACATACATTTGGAGAATATGAGGTTCCAAAATCTATGCCAATGGTGGGTCCATCACTGAGTTTTCCTTCTTCTTGATTTGGTTCAGTCATGGTAGCCATCAACAACCAAATGGTCGGCTACATCAAGCATGTTGGTCCATCCAACCATCAGAGTATGCAAATGCTCCTGAAGTTGCTGTAGTGGTGTCCTGTCCGACTCATGGAAAAATTCCTGGCCATTAGTGGATATCGTGGATGATCTTCTTTAGCTGGGTAGCCACTCACTGAGTCACAATCATAGCCTGCAAGAGGAAGTTGTGCACTCCCTAAGGGGTATGTCTGTCTCACGGTGTAGTGTAAGTGCATGTGTAGTGGAACTAGAAGATGGGTCTAACCTTGGGTAATCCCTTGGTAATGTCCCACACTTGAGGACCCAGTTCATGTGTTGTTGGAAGTGCAGTGCAAAACTTAGGGTGACAGGTCTGGAAGTCCTACCCTTGATGTGCCCTAAGTGTGAAGTGGGGGAGGGGCTAGGTGTAAACCCTAGGTGTAGTGAGTGAAGTGAGCCCTCATGCTTTTTTCTTTTCTTTTTTTCTTTTTTTTCTCTTTTTTTTTTTGAAGAATTGCATACAAGGAAGATGTCCTGGCTAATGCCTATCACCTTCAGCTGGATTACGAGGCGGTCGCAAGCATTGGGATAGGAATGCGTGACTTTGTAGATATTCTTTAATACTGGCCCGGGCCTTCAGAGGTGTGGATGACAAGAAAGGATGATTGCACCTCGTGAAGCAGGTATCACTCATATCCTCTAAGATTTCTAGGCAAAAGGAGGGAAGCAAGGTTGCCCTCATCATTAGTCTAGTCATGGCTCTACTATCTATCCCTAGGTTGATGTCAAAAAAGAGTGGATAGGGGTGGGCTTCCTCGGCTGTGGGTCTCTGCATTAGTAGGAACTTGATAAACTTAAGATAATTACAGGTAGTTAAGAAGGCTAGATCTGGGCAAGAAGAAAAATCTGCGAGGAAGCGGTTGATAGATGGGAGGAGATCCTCTAACCTAAAGACTAGGTGTTCCTTGGGGCTCCGGGCATTAACATTATATATCTTAGAAAAGTCAAAATCCCCATGAATATTTCGATCATAGTCAACTCCATGCCTATGGGGGTAGGGCATGTAGATGGGGTCATTGCATTCTTCAGGAAGCGAGCTGCAGAAGGCGGTTCAGGTGTCAAAATTGGTATCCCAAATCCTCCTCTGCCACTTCGGCTATGCCTCATAGCCTTGGACGGTTTTGGGAACCCTATTTACCTTGTCTTGCTAGTAGTCTTCAGGCTCTTGCCTCCATCTGGTTATTATGAGGCTTCTTTCCTCTATCCACCTATTTGCAAGATCATTAGCCAGATCCTTGATCTTGGCTAGAATACCTAGAGGCAAAGCATAGTCCAGAGAGCGTGGATAAGCAAATGAAAGTTCAAACGGCCTCGTCTGGAACTCCTATTGATGCCATATGACCAATTCGTGAGGCCAATCGATAGGATGGGGATCCCCCCATAGTGGCACAGGCTCTTCAGGGAATTGTCTTGGCAGTGATCGTGCTCTATGTTGGGCTTCCTCTGCTAGTTCTTGTCTTCTTCTTCTGGCTGCCACAATGCGCTTGGGCATATCGGCATCTTCGGGCTCTTCAAGCGGGAGATCTGGTAGAGGTGGACTCTGTTGAGATATCGAGCTCCACTCGTGATACGCCAGGGTGACCGTTGTGTATTTATGTCACCGACTTGTCAGTTGTTGGAGACGCAGTTGGTACACCGCCCATGAATAATAGCTACATGACAGCTATCCTTATCTACTCTAGTTCGTGGCTCAGTTAGTATGCCACCTTAGTTAGTTGAGTTTGGTTTGAGACCCATATATAGGATTCTTCTATTTCTTTGTATGAGAGTTCTTTTGGCTTACACAACTAAGAAGAGGAAAACTGTTTTCAGCCTCCACTTTTGTGTGTATTCCCCCATTGTGCAAGCAAGAAAGCTACAAGTGAGACTCCTTCCTTCTCTCCCATAATCTTGACATGGTATCAGAGCCTTGTTCGTGGTAAGGAGCTCAAGAAAGCAAGCCAAGCTCGCGGTGTTCTGGTAAGAGGAGCAGTGTTGCTTTCATTTTCTGTTTTGGGAGCAGATCTCTGCAGGCAGCACAGTCGGAAATTGCAAGAGTGCATTGTCTCAGGTTGAGACACCCTTCGCGATGAAGCAAGAGGGCAGTATATCGTGCGGGACAGGGCTTTAGCCCTGGTGACCTTGTTTTTTTTATTTGAGGCCATTTCAGGGCCTGTTTTGGAGGCGGAAGTTTTCTGCACACACTCAGGAAAAGGCCCAGTTTTATGCTGTGCAGCCACTATTCTACAGGTCGGTGAAAAGTTACTGTAGAAATTGCATCGTATGCTTGTGCGCAGAGACATTGGGAGTTACAGAATCATCCCTGTTGCCTGTTGATGCAAAATCATCACTAGGAAGTGACTGTGTGGTCAAATACCACTTTCGCCAGTTTTGCAGATTTTCCCTTGTGAGGGTGAAGCTGTGTTTTTTGCAGTGACAGAATTTTTTTGCAGTGTTCTATAATGACGTCTGATTCTCTTTCACAGATTGTAACTGAAAAGCTTGACAAGAATAACTTCCAAGCATAGAAGTTTAGAATGACGAATTTCCTTATGGAAAAAGGATATTGGGAATTTGTTGCAGGAAATGAAGAAGAACCAGTTCTTCCTGATGTTCCCAATCAACAGCAAATACAAGCATTCAAAGCATTGCATGAGAGAGCCAGGAAAGTTATGTACTGGCTGTCTATCAGTATTTCAGACTCTTTGATTGTGCATATTCAGGATGCAAGTACGCCAAAGGAGGCATGGGATACTTTGTCAAAAATGTATAGCACAAATACGCAAGCCAGGAAAATGCAGCTCAAGCAAGAGTTGCATAATGTGCAAAGAGAAAGTATGAGCATCAATGACTACCACATGAAGGTGAAGAAGATTGCAGATGCACTTGCTTCCATTGGGTCGCTAGTGGAAGATGATGATTTAGTTTCCGTGACCTTGAATGGTCTAGGAAAGGATTATGCACAGTTTCGAACATCCATTTCCGTGCGTGAAAGATTTCCTGATTTTGAGGAGTTGATTGCTCTTCTAATTTCTGAGGAGCAGAGAAATGGTGGTGCATCCTCTTCAGGAGGAACTTCAAAAGAAGCTGTCTTCTACTCAAATGCTGGAAGAGGTAGAGGCAGAGGTAGAGGAGGCCGATTTGGAGGCCGTGGTAGAAATCAGAATATACAGCAAACTCAAGAAAACCAGTCCTATGGAGGAGGACGTGGTAACTCAAGAGGTAGGGGGAGCCAAAGAGGTCGTGGTGGATGGCAAAGAGGCCAAAATGCAAACAGTAATGTTGAATGCTACTACTGTGGTAAAATGGATCATATGGCTAAAGACTGCTATAAAAAGCAGAATGACATCATGAATGGGAAATTGCAACAAGGGAATTATGCATCTTCTAGTAGACAAGGTGATGACAAAAATGAGCATTTGTTTATGGTGCAGCACATGAACAATTCTGTGACAAGTGCAGAAGAAAGCAACGATGTGTGGTATGTTGACTCAGGTGCATCAAAGCACATGACAGGTCATGCAGAATGGATGGAGGATGCAAGGAAAATGGAAAAACCACGATTTGTGGAGACTGGTGATGATACTGCACATCCTATTGTGCAGATTGGAAAAATTCATTTGTCTATGCAGGATGGGAAAAAAAAATACATGTCCGATGTATTTCATATCCCCAATATCACCAAGAATCTGGTTTCTGTTGGTCAAATGGTTGAGCAGGGCTTGCAGGTCAGATTTAATCCTCATGGATGCTTTGTTGAGGATATGAAAAATAAAGGTCGCTTGATAGCAAAAGGAAAGAAGAAGGGCAGAATGTTTACGTTGGATGTAGACATGTCTGAATTGAGTGCAGCAATGTTTGCACATGGGACCGGTATAGTTGCAGATATTGATATCTGGTATAAACGCATTGGTCATGTTAATGTATAGCGACTTAAATTAATGCAGGCCCAAAATATTGTTGCAGGATTGCCTAAATTCAAGGTTGCAGAAATGCATAAGGTATGTGAAGCCTGCCAATTTGGAAAACAGGCAAGGAAACCATTTCCTAGACATGTTCAAGAGAGTGAGAAGCCATTGGAATTAATCCACTCTGATGTGTGGACTACTAAAGCTGCATCTCTTGGAGGCTATCATTATTTTGTCACTTTTATTGATGGCTATAGTAGAAAAATTTGGGTGTATTTTATGAAAAAGAAAAGTGAAGTTTTTGGGCATTTCAAAACTCTTAAAGCTATGGCTGAAAAAGAAACAGGTCTGCAAATAAAATGCCTAAGGTCAGATGGAGGGGGAGAGTACCTCTCAAATGAGTTTGCAAGGTTCCTACAGGAGCATGGCATAAAGCAGCAATATTCATGTAGTCATACCCCACAACAAAATGGAATTGCAGAAAGAAAAAATAGGTATATTGGAGAGGTATCTCGTGCCATGCTCAATGAAAAAGACCTGCCAGATTTTTATTGGGCTGAGGCAGTTGCTATAACAGTCTACATAATGAACAGGACTCCTACTGCAGCAATACATGGGATGACTCCAGAGGAGAGGTATACTGGTAGGAAACCAGATATTTCTCATTTGAAAATTTTTTGTTGCATTGCCTATGTACATGTGCCAGATGAGTTGAGATCCAAGTTGGATCCAAAAGCTGAGAAGTGCATCTTTATTGGCTACTCTCTGCAGCAAAAAGGGTATAGATGCTATAACCCTTCTACTCGTAAGTTTACAGTGAGCATAGATGTTGTTTTTGACGAGATGAGTAGCTGGTATAAACCAGTAAATGTGATTGATGATGTAGATGCACAAAATGGTAATGCTGCATAGACACAGCAGCAGTCACAAAATATTAGTGGACCTGGAGCATCCTCTAGCAGTGGTTCACATTCTTCACCATGGACAGGCAGATTGAGATCAGGAGAATCTTCTCAAAGCAATGCAGATAGTGGTATGCATGTATCAAGAAAAGGAAAAGAGAAGGTTGATCAGCCCATGTTTGATGTGAACGCAGGTCACTCTTATGTGGATGGTGAATCCAGTGGCTCAGAACAGAGCATTGATGATGAGTTGGGCATTCCTTCTATTGTTACCCCTGGAGTAAGGAAGACTAGGGATGTTTTGAGAGCACCTAGGAATGAACCTACTTTGCGCAGGTCTATCAGAGCTAGGTATCCTGTGGATAGGCTGAAATATGATGGATTTACAGCCATTCATTATGCATATATGGTTAAAGTGATACAGGAACCAGAACCCACTTCTTTTGAGGAAGCCATGGGAAAAGAAAAATGGGGGAAAGCCATGGATGAAGAAATGGATGCCTTGGAAGCAAATGCTACATGGGAATTGGTACCTTTGCCTAAAGGTAAAAATGCAATTGGCTGTAAGTGGGTTTATAAGGTGAAGCACAATGCAAATGGTTCTGTGAACAGATACAAGGCAAGATTAGTAGTCAAGGGGTATGCACAAACATATGGCATTGACTATGAAGAAACATTCAGTCTGGTTGCAAGGATGGCAACCATAAGAGCAGTCATTGCTATGGCTGCATCAAAGGGATGGTCTTTACATCAGATGGATGTAAAGAATGCCTTCTTGCATGGTGATTTACAAGAAGAGGTCTATATGGAGTAGCCACCAGGTTATGTGCATGATGTTTATCCTGAGTTTGTTTGCAGGTTGAAGAAAGCCTTGTATGGCTTGAAGCAAGCACCTAGAGCATGGTCTGACAAGATAGGACAATATCTTGTCACTATTGGCTTTCAAATTTCCAAGGCAGATTTCTCACTTTATGTGAGAAAAACAGAGAAATGTATTATGCTACTTGTCATTTATGTTGATGATTTGATTATGACAGGTGACAGTGATGAAGATATCCTTCATGTGAAAATGCTATTGAAGCAGAAGTTTGAGATGAAGGATTTGGGAGAGCTGCGTTATTTCTTGGGCATTGAGGTGATTAGATCACCAAGTGGGATACAGCTCTTGCAGAGGCAGTATGGATTAGACATGCTATCCAAATATGGGATGACAGGTTGTAAGCCTATTTCAGTTCCTTTGGAGCAGAATGTGAAGCTGAGCACAGATGGGTGAGCTTCTAGAAGACCCTACTATGTACAGACGCATAGTAGGAAGCTTGATTTATATGACTATTACCAGGCCAGATTTGAGCTATGTTGCTGGATTGGTAAGTCAGTTTATGTAGGCTCCAAGGAAACCGCATTTGGATGCGGCTAGACACATACTCAGGTATGTGAAGTCCACATTGCAGTACGGACTATTTTATAAGACTGGGGTTCATATACAGTTGCATGGATACACTGATGCTGATTGGGTTGGTAGTATTTCTGATAGACAATCTACCAGTGGATATGTGTTCTCTTTTGGGAGTGCTGCAGTCACTTGGAGCAGCAAGAAATAGCCTACAATTGCCTTGTCGAGCACAGAGGCTGAGTACAGGGGTGCAGCAATGGCTGCATGTGAGGTATCTTGGTTGCATAAGCTACTTTATGATATGCATCAGTCTACAGATGGGCCATTTGTCATTTATTGTGACAACATGAGTAGTATACACTTGGCAAATAACCTAGTCTATCATGCTAGAACAAAGCACATTGAGGTGCATTATCACTATGTGCAAGAGAGGGTTTTACTAGGTCTTATTAATCTAGTTTATGTCAGCACAGAGGATCAGGTAGCTGACATATTCACGAAGGCATTGGGCGTAGAGAAGCTGCGCAAGTTCAGAGACCTGCTTGGTGCGCAGGAATTGGGATTGAGCTCGAGAGGGAGTATTGAGATATCGAGCTCCACTCGTGATACGCCAGGGTGACCGTTGTGTATTTATGTCACCGACTTGTCAGTTGCAAACGCAGTTGGTACACCGCCCATGAATAATAGCTACATGACAACTATCCTTATCTACTCTAGTTCGTGGCTCAGTTAGTATGCCACCTTAGTTAGTTGAGTTTGGTTTGAGACCCATATATAGGGTTCTTCTATTTCTTTGTATGAGAGTTCTTTTGGCTTACACAACTAAGAAGAGGAAAACTATTTTCAGCCTCCACCTTTGTGTGTATTCCCCCATTGTGCAAGCAAGAAAGCTACAAGTGAGACTCCTTCCTTCTCTCCCACAATCTTGACAGACTCTGCATTCTTTGTTGCTCTTCTTCAGCATCCTGCTCAAAGTCCGGACCCTCTTTGACATTCTGCTCGACAGCTGATGGAACTACTTGCGGTGGTGGTGGTGGCTACTTGTGCTCTTCAAACCCAAGTTCCTTAAGCTCAACAGTGGAGAGGCCGGCGCGGCATAGGTAGTCAAATTGCTACTCTTTTGTGATTCATGTGCTTGTTGGAAGCTCCCGTTCTTGAGGACCGTACTTTAGTGCTCAGGTGGTCAGTTCTAGCTTCCTTTTTACCTTCACTGAATCATTACCCTCCACCTAGGGGACATGTAGTACTGTGCTGAGGAAGGCTTGCCTTTGTGTGTTGGCATATACATTAGCAGCTTCTGCCCTAGACTCCGCAAGCACTCTCTCGCACTCAGCCATCGCCAATCGTTCTGTTAAATCCCTAACTCTTTCAAAATTGTTTCTTTCCTACTCACTGGCTCTCTCGTCCATCTTCTTTCTTCCCTCCTCTAGCTCACTTGCCAAGGTTGTCACAACATGCTACTATTCATTCGTTAAGAACCAAAGCTGGTTCCTTTCCCTAGATTTTCGAGCCAGTTGTTCTTCAGCAATTTCTTTTGCCTGATTTGCAATGCTGAATCTTTTTTCTGCCTCAGCAAATAGCTCTAACTTTTTTTTGCACAAGCTACTCGTGACTTTGGATCTCTGCGAAGTGTAATCTTCTTTGGATGAAGGCCATGGCCATGAGGGCCTCTATATCTCCCTTGGTAATCTCCAATGCATCTTGCAGTCATTGTGCCTCATTCTGCAGCCTTTGTGCTTCTGCTGCGGGAACTCCCGCCCTTTCCTGTTCTAGGAACTCTATTTCCCTCTCCAATATGTCTTGTTCTTCAAGTTCATACCATAGCCGAAAAGCTATGGCATCTTCTTGTTGCCCACTTGGCTCACCCTCCTAAGCTTCTATATGTCTATACCTTTCCAGTTCGGCAGTTCTCTGTTGCAAGTCAGCATACTGCTGCACTAGTAACTTCAAGCTTTGTTGTTCTGCCACCAGGTTTTGCTCTTCATCTTCCAGCCTTTGTCTTAGGCGGCTCTCATTGTCCTGGGCTTCCTTGGTCTTTGCTTCCAGCTAATCTTGTAGAGTTTTCACTTCCCTTCTTCGATCGGCTCCTTGCTTTGAAACTTCTAGTCTTAAGGCCGTCGAAGTTTCCTTTTCTTTCTCTAACTCCACCAGGGCTATCTTCTTTTCTTCTTTTGCCTTGTCCAATTGTGCTAGTAGCTCAGCCACATAAGCGTCATAGTCAGCACCAGATGGCACGGGAGTAGGGGCTGTAGTGGTTGATGCCTCTAGCTTCTGTTGTTTTGGATCTTGCCTACACTCGGCATCTGCCAGCAACGGGCCTTTTTACTCCGGCTTCTGGTACAATTTCAGCCACTTTACTAACAAGTAGCTACATCATGTTCATCAATTGGGCCGTGTCTAGAGTGGGCATGGGTTGCGGGGTGGTTGTGGTTGTGGTGTCGGTTGGTACTGGCACAAAGGAGGAAGGCAGGGGGTGCAGCGAGGATTTGCCCTTGCCTACAACTATTGGGGCCGTTTCCACACTGCCACTTGCTTCAGCTTCATGGCGGGGACTCAATGGATCGATCTCTCCTCCCCCATGAGTTTTTTTGACAAATCTATGAGTGGCCTCTACCAACTCAGCAAGTTCTTTCATTCTTAGTTCTTCGGCTTCCTCCTCTGCCCTTCTTTGCCTCTCTTCTTTTACCCTCTTTGATTCTTCTCTAATTTTTTCGAGTTCTTCCTCTTCTTTTTTCCTTCATTCCTCCTCCACCCTTCTTGACTCTCTTTGAGCCCTCTTCATCTCAGCTCGCTCTTCTTTGCTCAGTCTTTCTTTCTTCTCCTTCTGGCTCTTGTCACTCTTCTTTTACTCCCGTGGTTTAGCCGCTTGAGTAGATGGTACCTCCAGCTCTCCTTTGTCGCTTATTGTCCTTTCACTCGAGCCTTCTTCCTCGCGGTGAGGTGAGCTTTGATGCACAGCTTGCTCTTCATCTATACCAGTATCCTTGATAGCCTCATGGATGATTGTCGTCAGGACACCGCCATATCTGATTGTGGAGGCTTTTGAGGCAGGCTTTTTCCTTGCAGATCGTGTAGTAGAAGCAGGAGACTCCCCACCAGCTAGTATTGCGGTTGGAGCCAGGAGCACGACTGAACTCTTGATAGTTTTCTGCATAAAACAATTCCAATCCACCTCCTTTAGAACTCCTGCAACGATGCTCTCTAGTAATGGCACCCCGATTTTGTTCATTAAACCGTTGTATCTCTGTCCTGAGAAAAGGGCGTGGACCATTTTAGCTTGCATCTTTGTTGCAGGGTCTGGAATATCAACCAAACTGATTCCATCCACTGTGTGCACATCATCTTTTTTGACTCCCATCATGGTATATACATCTCTCTTCTTGGGCGCCTCTCCTTCTTGGACACAAGCCCCAGGGCTTTCTCGACGATAGCTACATTAAGGGGCACTTGCACCCTTCTTTCCTGGTCACCAGTCCTTACTGTGACCGTGCCACAACTCCTACCTTCATCAAAGCTCCTTAAAAAGTCAGTGCACATGCTGTAATCTACAACCTGTCCGACCTTTTCCACATACTTTCGAAGGTTGCATTTATCCACCAACTCCTTCACTGCCGGCTCTTCCAGGATGGCATCGTCTAAATTCAGGGTATGTTTGAACGTGAACTGGCTAAATCCGCGTGTCTCAACATTGATCCCATACTTTGTCAACTCCTCTTCAGTGAATGGAAGTTTACTCCCCTTTTCTTGTCCTGTCATGGTAGGTGCATGTCATTACACCATGCCAATATTAGCATTATGAATTAACTCATCACTAACAAAAACCCAAGAAAGAATGCGTGTGGCAATTTGCCGTGCTGCTTCAGAGGTATGAAACTTTGAAATAATTCAAAAGCAACATCTATTTCCTCCTTGCATTCTTTCCTATTTAAATTCAGTTGATCATTTTCATACATCACTACACCTTGCTACATCACTTGGCTCTCACTTTGCTCCCCCCCCCCCCCCCCCCTTAAGTTTTAAAGGAATCCTTCATAGGATTGGCAAGGGAAGAAGGAGGACTCACATGGACTTTGTGGGGCGAGTTACTTGGCCAATAGCCAAGTATAGAGTTTAGGGTTATATTCAAGCTAGGCATGACGATCAAGTTCACATGGTCGTATGGAAGCTTGGGTGAGATAGGTCAAGACATCATGAAAGATGTCCTCGGAGTTGAGGCGGCTAGCAACGTGCAGATCCTCTTCCGTAAGGAATTGGTCAATGCAAGGGTGGGCTAACACATGGTCATCTAAGTGTATGTTGCGTGTAATGGCCAAAACCCTAAACGAAAGAGGTGCCACATAAGTAGGGTCGTATTCAATTGTTTTGATTTCCCTTCTTTGCTCGGCATTGGTCATGATGCGGCTGCCTTTTTTCTCCCATTGGAGTTGCAAGTCATACCACAGTTGTAAGAACGAAGAATCAGAGCTGGCAAGCTGCGTGAGCTCCTCCAGTTCTTGTTCAGGTGGTGCAAAGCGAGCAGGCTTGCAGTACGAGGTAATTAGTTTTCTGAGAATGGCTTGCTCCTTTGAGATTTCTCCATTAGCGATTAATTCAACGGTAATTTTGGGAAATTTGATGGTCATAAATTTGTAGTATTCTCGAGTGCATGGCAACTCACGAACATCAAAATCAAGGGGTTCATCGAGAAGGCCTAGGTCAAGCCTCTCATAGCTCCTAGCGAATGTGATGAAGGTGTTATCTAACACCTTGATGCATGTCACTACGTCATCTCCCGAGGTCTCAGCAAGATCCTTGGCCACTAAAAGGAAAGATCGTCTTTCATAGGAAGGCCTAAGACCTGTTGGTGGTGATAGTCCAATTGGGCTAGACAGTGGTGACTCCATTGATGGCGTCATAGATGGGACTTTGCACTCAGAAGCACTTTGAGATGCTGCAGGGGGCTCCAGTGGCATAGGAGGTGTGATGCATTCTATCTAAGCCGGCATGGGGGTGCTCAACTCCTCTAACTTGGATAATTCTGGGGCATCTAGCTTTGGACGATAAATGTGTTGGGATTCATTAATCACAACCGATGCTAGTCCAGCTTGCTTTGCAACTTGGGCTCCGTATGTACAAGCCTCTCTAGCTGGAGTGAGGTTGCTTAGAGTTGAGTCTCTTGAATGTCTACTCTTAGGCACCCATATCTAGGGGTTGCCCTCATAATATCCTTGTGCTCGCAAGAGATCTTTGGGGATCCATCGCGGCATGGTCATGCGCCTACGTTGATAGTGTCTGAGCTGCCTCTTAGGCTATGATTGATAGTTTTTGCATTTAGAAGCATGTTTCTACGGTTTACAAGGAGGTGGCCCTTGTCGTTTTGGCACCCATATGAGCGTGGACTCATTGGCCTTGTGAATGGCCTTGGTGGGCTTGGTTCTAGTAGTTTGAGCATGGGGTGAGATATCACAACCCTTCTCCCTAGGCTTGGTCATAGGCGTGGTCGTAGAGGTCTCTATCGGTGGCTTTGCAATTGTAGAAGGATCAAGATAACCCTTGCTGAAAGTAATCAATATGCGCACATTGCCTATAGCAAGATGGATGCGATCTAGGTTATAGTCCACATTGTAGTTCATCTACTTTTTAAAAGTGCGACCTAGTAGTGACTTATTACTGGCTCCTTTAGTATTTGGCAACACATAAAAGAAGACTGGTATACTTTCAGACTCAATAGAGACAGCCACTTTGTATTTTCCTAAGAGTGAGTAAGTGTTGCCCCGAAATGGGCTGAGTTTAGCGTTTATGGGCTATAATTTAGGTTGACGAATGCGTGTCCAATGGTCATGCGTCGAGATATTATAGTCGGCACCTTCGTCGATCAAGGCATCAAAAGAACACGTCCATTTTGCAATGATCGTGATTCGTAAGTAGGCGAGTGCCACTGCTTCTTCATCTTGATCTATCAATTCGGTAATAGTGGCCACGCAGACGTTGACAAGGGCTTCAAGCATAGGTAGCTCATGCAACGGATGGGAAGGAGGATAGTACTTTTTCATGCAACTGCCATTGAAAAAGCCTATTCCTTCACCTTCAAGCGTCTCCAATTCAACATTGCATGTTCTACTAATTGTACGTACTCGGAAAAGTCCTAGTCCTCGAAATTTCATTTTCTATTTATGACCCTTCTCAAAGTATAGTAGAATGAGGCCCCCTTGATCAAAGTTGCGCTGTTTGACATGCTTGTCAAACCACATCTTTCTTTGTGCCTTCTCACAAATCAAAGCATGGGTGGCTAAGAGTCGAGTCTCCATGAGACGCTCGAACTCCACTAAGCGGTTGGTCCAAGCCTCTCTCCCTCCCAATGCTCTTGGGCTGCTATCCTTAAGCTAGGGACAAAGAACTCTAAGGGTAGAATGGCCTCTGTTCCATAAGTCAGCCTAAAGGGCGTCTGTCCTACAACCATCTTATAAGCTGGACGATAGGCCCATAGGGCCGCCATTAATTTGTTATCCCAGTCACTTCCTGGTGTGGATACCACCTTCGTAAGCACGTTGACTAGGATTTTATTTGTGGATTCTGCTTGGCCATTTGCTTGAGGGTAGTAGGGCGAGGACCTTCTATGATTAGGAAGGTCGAGAGCAGGTGGGATATCACTTCATTAATGAAGTGCGTGCCCTGGTCACTTACTAGTTCAATTGGACAGCCAAAACGTGAAAGGACCTGCTCCCACAAGAACTTCGCAGTGATTCTAGCATCGTTCTTCCCTGTGGCTCTTGCCTATGCCCACTTCGTCAGGTACTCAGTTGCCACAATGATGTAGCGTGCTTGGGAGTACTGTGCCGCAGGACTGATAGGTCCAATGAAGTCAATGCCCCATTTTTCGAAGGGTTGTAGTGCTATTACGGGGGTCAACTCCACCTTATCCTTGCGCTCAGGCACCTTAGTCCTCTGGCACTCGTCGCAGTGTTTTATAAATTTAGCAGCATCATGGAATAGGGTGGGCCACCATAGTTGGGATTGCAGCACCTTAAGGGATGTTGTATCCCCACTAAAGTGTCCTCCAACTATTCCACCATGCGCTTCTCTCAATACATCGTGTATCTCGTGCTCACACACACATCTACGCAACAAACTGTCTTGTCCTAGCCTATAGAGTTGGCCGGTGATCAATTGGAATGTCTAGATCTTTAAGATAAGTCTCCTTAGCTTGTCTTTCTCAATAGGTCTCTCAGGTAGACCGTTCTCTAGCACTTGAACTACATCATCGGCCCAGTATGGCATCAGATCGGCTCTAAACAAGTCTCTTTTGCTAGACAGGCCAAAGAGATGAGCGTCCGGTAGGTCGTCAGGTATGTCTTGTCTAGCAGCTTCTCCTATGGGTATGCGGGACATGTGATCAACCATGTAGTGCTACTTTCCCTTATGTACAACCACAGAGAAATCAAATTCCAACAAGAGAAGTAACCATCTAGCTATGTGATCTGTAGCGCACGGCTTGTTTACGAGATAAAGCAAGGCTTGATGGTCAACGAAAAAGACGAAGGGGGTGGCCAACAATTAATGCCTAAATTTCTTTACAGCAAACACCATGGCTAACCCTTCCCTTTCTGTAGTGGAATAGTTCATCTCCGTTTCAGTGAGCTGCCTGCTGGAAAAACTCACGGGGTAATCTAGGTTATGCTCACCAAGCTGGCATAGAACAGCTCCAATAGCAAACTTAGAGACATCTATGTGTACATGAAACATTATCCTCCAGTCTGGGGCTCGTAAGATTGGTGCAGTGGTGAGAGCCTTCTTCAACTCTTCATATGCACGCTAGCATTCCTCAGTCCACTCGAATACGATCATCAGCAGCTTGTACAATATCTAGCAATCAGTGCGTAATTCAGTACAAAGCGTCGATAGTATCCCGTATGGCCTAAGAAACATTGAACGCCCTTGTAGTTAATGGGTGGTGGTACTCTCGGTACTCACTTCTGACTCCGAGTTAAACTCACATCCCTCGCTTAAGGAAGGAGTTTTGCCAGGGGGTCGTAATTAAATAGGTGTATCCGTCTTAAGCACTCGAACTACCAATGGTTGTGCCACTCTTACCTACTCGTAATCCATGGCTCCTATGTGCTCCAACTAGGATCTATCACACTCCGTCCGCATGAATCCTCTTTCATTCCAGCCTGCCCTTTCCCTTCTAGGCCTAGAGTCTGCCTTGATCTGTTCGATTGTTCTCCCTTCAGTGTCATATTCTATCGTGTCTAACTCTTCTTCACTCTCGTCTCCAATAGAGCGGCAGTCCTCGTACTCCTCATCATCAGAGTCTTGCCCCTTTGACTGCTCGTCATCCCCCAGGCTTTCCTCTCCAATCTCCTTTTCGTTAGTGACTAAAGCCCAATTGTATAATAGGTTCAAATCATGAATTTTGGTCCATTTCCACTGAGGCTTAGCCAAAAGATCTCTTAGGGGTTTTAGATTGGCAGCCATGTTACCCTTCAGTTTATCGGTCAGGTACTCTATGATTTCCTGAAGCTCGATAAGACTGCATGCATCTCAATGCCTTCCCAAAAAGCATTGACGTGCAATGACCTTGGAATTGAGTGTAGCGTTAGGCTTGGAATCTGGGTGACTGCATCCTGCTCTTGCAAGTCAGCGGCAGTGTGCTCCTCTTTTCCCTCCACCCAGTGCTTTAATTCTTGTCATAAGGAAGGGTGCTGCCGAAGCAGATCTCCTAGACTCAAGGTTACTAGCGTGGTTACTAAAGTGGTGAGGAGGTTGTTGGGTGGTTGCCTTCCTCCTTGGTCAGCATTCTTTGGCCATATGTCTTGGTTAGCTTGTTGATATGCTTCTTCCTGGTCTTTCCTCTCTGGTATCTCATGTGGTGTGGGTGCATTCCCCGATTGAGGTCATGGTGAAACGGGTGTACTCACACTAGAGAGGTCTTCAATTTGGTCTTCCAGTATGGGCTCTACGTCCTTAAGGTGTTCCTGGGCGTCCTTGACCCACTCCTTGACTTTGCCTATAGCCTCGAGTTGCCGTTTGGGGTGGGGGTATTCCCTTACCTTGGCACTCCCTAGTTCTGCTGTCTTAGGAGCTGAGGTCTCTGCCTCTGCATCAGTGACCCTCTTTCCTATCACTAGCGTTGTAGCCTCCTTAGTCTTCAGGGTAATCTTTGTGTCTGTTCTCTTTCTCCTTCTCCTCTGACTTTTCTTTCCCAATGAGGCTGCATCCAGGTTACTTGGCCCAGGCAATGAGATGCTTGCCTGTTTTGTCTGTGCTCGCATCATGACATGTAGTGGGATGGGCATATCCTCACTATCAAAGGTCTCCAAGCCGAATAGCCCCAAGGATACTGAGGGCACATTGGCAGAACTAGTTGATGGCTTCCATCTAGGACAATCAGGAAATAGGTGTATGATTCCACACTCGGTGCATCGAAGGTCAGCTTTGTCCTTATTTACCTGTTCCCTTTTCGGGTAGCGTGATGAAATATGGCCTGGATGACCGCAAGTCCAGCATGAGATTGGATCTTGGCTTGGTCCTCCAAATCCTCTGCCTCTTCCTCTACCTAGCGCAATCACCGGTACTGGTCAGTAGTCCATCAAGACTAGATTGCCTTCCTCATCATAGGATATGTATGGGTTCACGTACGTCTTCTCTTCACTAGGTTCTTCCACATAGTGAATAGGAGCGTCACTCGATGGATGGGTTACATAGGGTCCTTGTGGTCTAGGTATGCCTGTTGGGTTCATATCTAGCCTAAGAATGGTCGGTCTTGCATCATTTGGTGCTGGAAGTGCCAACTGGGCTCCCTTGCCAAAGAGGTTAGGCGGCTTGTTGCCTAAGTATGGAGGTTTGTATTGCTGCGCATATGGAAATCTCCTTGGCGGTCTGCAATGTAATGCGTCATGCCCGAACCTACAGCAATTCGAGCATGGCCTAGATCTAGGATCTTGGCACTCGACTGGGAGGTGGTTACCGCCATAGTGTATACACTGCACATGCGTCCGCACAGGTTTTCTCATTTGGTCTTGCAATCGTGCAAGCTCCATTCTCACCTCAGCTCGCTCCTAACCTTGGTCAACACTCTTTCCCTTATCCTGTATACTAGGGTTCTCTCTCTCTCCTGAAACTGTTGACTGCTCTGGAGCTCTCTAACTTGTACTGTCCCGACTGGTGTTCCTCATGCTTCGCTCCCTAAGCTGATCGTCCACCCTTATTGCCTCTTCAAAGACTCTAGCTAACACATCTCGGTGTAGAGTGGAGTTACTAGCCAAAGCCTTGTAGAGCTCCTCGCTTCGAATTTCATTTATAAATACGGTAGACACAGCCTTCTTGTTAGGTCGCTCATTTGCATGGATCCTCTTGAAGAGGCTACGTACATGAGTGACATAATCCCTTACGTCTTCCTTTTCCCTCTGACTGACATTCATCAACCCAAAGATGAGATTGTCAGAGTACCCTGCCTCAGAGAATCTCTTGATAAAGAGGTCCTTAAGACGGGCAAAGTTTGTGCGCTCAACTACATCTAGACTAGTGTACCAAATTCTCCCCTTAACACCTAAGCACAGACCGAAAGCTTGAGAGAGTTGTGCAAGTTCCGTGAGACCGTTTGCTTCGCAAACTTGTTCAAATTGCTCCACAAAGCTATATGGGTCATTGCTAGGTTCATACTTGTCTAGCTGCTTTGCTACAACAAGGATTCTAGATTGCCCCTTTGCCCCTTGTGTAACCCCTAATCTCGAGAGTAATGCGGTGGCTAAGGCTATTGCACTCTGCTCAGCGAATGTATTATCCATGAGCCGTTTGGCTATGAGTTCACTCAACGATAAGTCAGCCTCTGTTGCTCGTTCTCTCTGGGCTAGTACATGTCTACCTAGACTTCTGCTCGTGATTATAAGCAATTATGCCCTCTAGCGCCTTTCTAATCGCCTTTCTTTCATCTTCTAGGCTTGCTACCACTTCCTCTACTGGTCTGCCCTGAACTACCATCCTAGTCAACAAGTCGTACTCATTGACTAACTCCTGCACTAAGACTGGGGATTCTCCCAAGTCCAGTCGGTGTCCGCCTCGTGATCTTGACATTGCTCCCACTTCCAGCTCCACAAGGTCATCAATCAATTTGAGTAGCTCCCGGCAGTGTCTGATCCTCTATGTTGTCGCCTTCTAGATCTTCGTGTCCTCTTAAGGTCCTACTAATGGGGCTCTCAGGCACCCAACTATGTTTTGGGATCTTCTCCTAATAGTGGGTTCCTTGATGTTATTATATCTCATGATGAGTTCCTTGTTATTGAAAGCAATTATCAATCTTATTCACAAGTTGTGCTTTGTGCTTTCTAGTGTGCTCAGTACGAAAACATGCTTTTTCTTTTCTTGTAGTGTACCTTTGGTGATAAAATCAAAAGTGAGGTGCGAATGCAGAAAATGCTCAATGCAAAATCCACTCTTCCCCTCACGTTCATAGCCTGATATGGCTCTAAGCGCAGGTTCTGGCTGATCTAAGGTCTTACTGAAAGTCCATGCTGCATTCTCTATTATGCTTTAGGGTTGGTTGGTTGGTTACCGAAAGTCAAGTTCTAAATTCGGTCCGCTCAGTGTCTAGCTGTTTGGGGTGAATCCTCGGTTATCCTATTTGGTCTCTGGCTTCTAAGGGCTAAATTGGGTTTCCAGGGGGGTCAGAGATGTGAACAGGGTGGCCAGAACTATCAGGCAGGTTCAAAAACCCTCTATTTTAAGTTCGTGTGAAGTGGTCTGATTCCTAGAATCGGGCCGTCCGATTCCCAGTTTTATGGAATAATTAAAAAAAAAGTAGCAAACGGGTGCGTAAAGCGCAGGAATCTGCCAAACAGTTCGGGCTGTCCGATTTTAAAACTCGGACGGGCTGGTCCGATTTTGAGACTCGGACGGGGTGGTCCGATTTTGAGACTCGGACAGGGTAGTCCGATTGTGAAAATCGGACAGTCTGATTTCTATTTTGGTCCGATTTCCCTAGTCAGACAGGGGGGTCCAACTCATGCGATAGGACGAGTGGTCTGATTGTGGCGCTAGGACCAATGGTCCTGATTCTCACACTAGGAAAAGTGGTCCGATCCTTGCAGTTGGTCCGATTTTGAGACTAGGACACGTGTTCCGATTTTGGCACTGGGTCCGACTACTAGAATCGAATCGGACAGGGTGGTCCGATTCTCGCAGTCAGACGGGGTGGTCCGATTCTGGGAATCGGACCTAGACAACTTGGTCCGACTACGCAAACGACAACCCGCGGGTTGCACGCAATGACTCAAGCTCAGCACCTACTCCATGGAATCATCTAGTGCCTTCTAGATAGGTGCAAAACACTACAAGGAAATGCCAGACATTCTTGGAATCACTATGGTGCTCGAATGAACGGCACTCCAGAATTGGTGCCCCTATTTCCCTATTCCCAGCAGTAGCAGAACCATTTCTGTTTTCCTTCTTTTGCATATCCTAATCTTAACCTAATGCAACAAAAATCAAAAATAGAGATGGAGATGGATGGTCCTACTCTAATATTCAACAACAAATCAAAATACTTACTTGCTCCAAGGATTAAAACCTCCTAAATCTCCTAACTATCTCGAGCACCGGATCGAGCTGCAAACCCTACTTCTATGCTCGATTTGATGCGCGCGGCACTTGAGGCTCGATTTCGTCCATCTCGGCAACGGAACCAAAATGAAGGGGAGCTACGGAGCTCTACCCCGAGACCTATGGACCGCTTATTGATCAAGCGTTTCAAGCCGAGCGGCCATGGCTACCTCTCACATAGCCGACGCACAATGCCTACCTTACAGGTGTAGTGAGCTTACCTTGATGCTCAAGAAGCTTTGGCCACACATAAGAATGATCTTCTTATTCACTTTTGAACTTTATATACATGCCCTACTTTTTGGGCGGTCATCCCCACTTTTTACATGGCCGGCCATTAGCCTAGGCCCTCTTTTCCTATTTCCCACCGTTCTAACTTATCCCATTCCCAACTAGTGCATACAATTTGCACAAGAGTGAGCCTGGCACTCTTTTACAAGGATTCGGGAGCGCTTTTACAATTAATGGTGCGCTTTTACTCTTTTCTATTCTCGAGGCGACATTGAGGCATTCTGAAAAGGTCGTCGTTCAAATTTTTCAGGGTTTGACTTCTATCTCGGGCGCCTTTTCCTTCCTTTGTCCTGTGCCCTTTCGGTTATCTCCTTTTTCCATTTTCCCGCTCCTCTGTGCTGCGGTAAACACCATTTCAAAGACTCAGCAAGGAATCTATAAAGGTCATAGCCTCAATAGAATAAGATAGACAAGGCTAAGGTAGAATAAGATAGACAAGGCTAAGGTAGAATAAAGGTCATAACCTCAATAGAATAAGATAGACAAGGCTAAGTCTTAACTACATCCCAAGAGGCTATAAATGATTTTTTGATTGAGATTTCCAAGATGTAAATGCCTATAATTGTGTTGCTCATGCATGTAAGTTGACTATCATGGATAAAAACATGGTCATTTTTAGAAGCATCAGCATATAGATTTTTTTAGATTCTTGAACCAATTGCTTTGAGAGGTGCAAAAACATAAAGCCAAAGACCCAAACATAGATTTTTTTAGATTCTTGAACCAATTGCTTTGAGAGGTGCAAAAACATAAAGCCAAAGACCCAAACAAATCCGAGAAAGAATGTCACTCCTTAAAAACTTCCTTGAAAAGGCATTAGATTTTTTGTATTTCCTTGTAAAAAATCATATATGTAGTAGTTATAATGAAAGCAAAGAAAGCTTTGCTTCAATATCTATGCTTATGACAATAGAAAAGTAAAGAGAGCTTTGCTTCAATGTCTTTGTGGTGTGCCCTATTTTTCCTTCTCTTTGGTATCTACAAGGTTCTTAAAATAAATGTTTCTAATTAAAAACTTGAATTAAATACACACACATTTTTGTATAATTTGATGTAGAAACTTACCCTTTTATTATTAAGTTTAAACATAAATGAGTGCGGTAATTTAACATATTCATTCTACAATTTCATCTTTACTTTCTACATAACCTATAACCAAGTAGCATCTTCCTACAATATGCTGAAGCTCAAGATTTAGAAACTTTATATATGCAATCCATCTCAACATGGCAATATATGGAACAACACAACTTGCAATCATCCTAAGAAAAGGCAAACAATCCGTCTCAAGTATCACGGGTGCACCAATGAAATACTATTTATCACATTTCAAGGCTATAACAACACCCCATAACTCCCTCCTAACCTGTGGATATCTCCTTTGTCTCTCATTTGAAACCTTTGCTTCAAACCTAATTGTGTACCCATTTCCCTCATCATCATCTTGTACTATTGCCTAACTGATGCCAATAGGACTATAGTCCACTATAATGGCAATGGGTCTTCCATTTGAGTAGTTAACCTTCCTTAAGGTAGGCACAATTCTCAACGTCTTTAATTTTCCCATTGCCTTAGTTGTTGTCTATCCCACTAGAATTTCTGTCATCAGTCATGTGCAAAATGCAGTTTCCAAATGAGGTAGAATACACATGCCTTATAAATCTCCTTACCTCTAAAACTAAAGTACAAGCCTCTAAGTATCCTCTCAATCCCATCAACCTTCATTGGACATGGCCTTTTGCCATAAGGCCCACACATATGACAAACAATTAGCACTACATGTGCTCCAAAGTCATAGTTTTGACCAATAAGAGGTAGATGAATCTCTTCTAGTCTAGCTATAATCTACTCACAATTGGCAATGTGACTAGCAACAAACTTATTTGCAACACTGCTCATTCAACTCTTCATCTTTCTCATCCTTTAATCACCCCTTAATAAGTATATCATCCAAGAATGGTATAGTCAAATGTGGGATATAATCCCTCAACACCTTGTTCATCACTACCATCATGTGTGGCACTAAATTTGTTGCCCCCTTGAGAATGAGTACACATACGTACTAAACCTAACGAGCATCTTCATAGTGGTGATATCTCTACTTTCCAATGATAAATGCAACTGATCATAGTTTAAAGTCTCTCAAAGAATAAATTACCAGCAAAGGCTTCTTCAAATTCATCAATCACAGGGCCTGCACCAACATTTTGAATGGTCATCTTGTTAACTGAATGCATATATTGGATAAATTTCAAACTACCATTCTTTGGTAGGTAAACGATCCATTCAAATATGGAGCTAATAAAGGCTCTAAAATATTCATTCTAATCTTCTCTTTAGCAAATCCTAAGCTTAGGCAAATAAGTTTTAGGCATAGGTATTGGTCGTAAGTTCCGTGCTGTGTGTAGCCTCCAATGGTAAAAATAACCATTGGAGCCACAAAACCTAAATCCACACAACTTACTTCCAATGGTTGAAACGAAAAAGCCATGCCATGCCTAGCTATCATCTCCTCAGCACATTTCCTCTCTGCAAGCAAGAGAAATTCATCAGATATGATCTTTTGCTCTTTTAATGATTCCACAAATTTGTGACCAATGCCCTTTGGGTCCCTTAAACTTGGTTTTAGACACCAAATCGTGCATTTTATACTATCTAATGGTAGTGGCAATGCACATTCTTTCCATCCACGCTTCAATTTCAACCCTTTCATTTAGACATAGCCCTTCTTGCTTAGTAGATACTTCCATCTCTTGAAACATGTCCACTAAGCAAACTTGTACCAAACTGTTTTCAACCATATTTTCAACTTATCATTGCTAAATCTCTTTCGCCACTATATTCAAAGACTTCAGCCCATCAAACAATGTCAATAATTCATTTGCATCCACTAATCCATGCTTTTTTAGCCCCTTTTTAGCTCTGCATACATAGTCTTTCAACATTGTCCATAGACTCAATTCTTCAAAAACATAGAGCTTATTGTTGTAAATTCAATAAAACTAGAAGAAAAAACATTTGTGCCCACAATAGAAGGTGAGAGCTTTCCTCACACACCACCACCACCACTGTAGTATCGCCTTAGAGCAGTGCTTACTAAATACCCGATTACTTAAAACTCTTTAAGATTTGGTAGCAACAAATGACACATCTCTATTCCTAAGATGATTCACACATACAATCCAGAAAATGACACTCTTTCTATTTGCTTCGAACTCGGCTTATTATCAATATCATAGAGAGAATGACAATTTCTTGGTGAACTAGCAAATGCTATGGTATAGAAGAAAGGGTCTCGACCTAGTTTACAAGGCATACATTCAAATTACGAGGATTATACAAATATTGTTTTGGAATTTTTTGGTGCTAAAAAAGTGATTTTGCTGGTGATATAAAATCATTTGCTAGTGGTGTTAAAGTTGATGTTAATGGCTAAAAAAGCAATAATTCATTACTTCAATAATAATTGGACTTGAGCAATGAGAAAAATAGTTGTAAAAATTAGAGCGCTTAAGAATCCAAGTATTGCACTTATTAACCATGGCTACAATATTAATGCAATAGTTCTAATACAAAATGGCACGTGGCTAGTTGATCTTGATCATGGATGGAGAATAGCAGTACCAAACTACTCTTCAAGGAATCTTCATGCAACTTATTTTAGGGTAATTATTGGTGATGTACAAGATTATCAATGCAATGTATATGATGATCTAACCTTCAAAATTGTAATGACTTCTTCTTTGAACCATAAATCAACATCCAATATGGATATTTACTAAACTCATCAAGATTTCAATCTATGGTAACAAGTGTTACCAACATAATTCCATCTACGTAATAAAAGCTAAGAATGAAATTTTGAGTAGCCATCATATACTCATAAGCAACATAGTCATGATTTATCTTATCAATCATTTTACCTTTTGTCCTAGCATCCCATTGTTGATCAATAGACAAACCGATCTTGCTTAGTATACTTAAGATATTAAGATTTATTACTCTTGGCATCTTAGAAAATATTTTGCAACCTTCACTAGCAGTTTGGTTTGGCAAAAGTCATTCATAGCTTGGAAAATCTTGTGCGACGATAAACATAAAATTTACTTTTAAAAAACACCCATTTTACAAAGCATATCTTTTTCTACCTTTGTACATTTCCTCTCCTAATGGAATAGGCAAAAAGACCGAGCAATCTTTGAAGCACTAAGCCTTTTGTGATTTCAATTTTCATTCAATCACCATTGATTACCATACAATCACAATTGTCATTATTATAAAGTGAACATTACCACAATCACAAGTTTTAAAATAGATAGCCAAATCAAAAATCTGTAATTATAAATATTTGAGAATAATTTTTTAATTCTTCAAAAATAAAAGCTATAAAGACTTTACTTGTCCAAAACGTTAAAAGGAGATTCCAAGACCTCAAAAATTTCCCTAATGCTAAAACCAACCACTTGCTTGTTGCATGAACAAAGAGATCGAGCTTATCAAGCAAGATCCCTTCAAAGATTACACATAGTCTGGCTACACTAGTAAGCTTGAAAGAAAAAACATCATCAAAACACAATCAATAGGCCATAGTCATCTTTGACTACACTAGTTAAGCTTGAAAGAAAAAACATCATTAAAACACAACTAACGTTTACAATCATTTTCTATCGCAATCATTTTCTATCAAACCCTAAAGAATGCTAGACGATAACTTTAGGCCTCAAATATCCATTTTCCTATGGCTTACTAATTCGTACAAGCTTAACAATTGGTAACTTGGCTTGAATATGAAAGAAACCAAGGATATATGCAAAACATGATGAGATATGTAGATTGCTCATGGGATTCTGACCAAAAGCTGAGGAGACATCGTAAGATGATCTTTTCCATAGCACAACAAAAACCAAAAGCCTTTTTGCAAACTTGATATCTCCAATATCTCTTTTGAATATCCATACTCTCCATAGAGAGAGAGAAGATTATTTATTGCAAACTTGATACCTCCAAAATACCTCTTTTCATATCGCCCCTCATGTCTAACATTATAGCCCACTAGATTGATGTTTAACACAATTATTCTATTTGTAACACAATATTAGTGAATTTAAGAATCTCCCAATTCCCATTTATTGAATACTAAAAAGGTGACACCCGGATAACATGCCCATAAGTTTCTCAAAACCATATAATGTAACCTATCATTGAAAAGTGCTTGAAAAATGAAATCTATTGAGCTACAGAGTGCTCGATTTGGAGTTATAGTGTTTAAGTTATGACAATTCCAAATATTTGACCACTTGTCCTAAACTTATGAAAAATTCCCATATTCCCCAATATGGTGTTTTGTGATGTACTTTTAACTATACTCTTCACACTTTGTACTTATTAGAATGGCTATTCACACAACCATTGTATTTGTAATGTATTTAGCTACTCTATACATGATTCTTTGTCCTTTGTATTTCAAAAGTGGGATTTTCTCAGAGTGTGTTAGTTGAATTTTTAATTTTCTTTGAACAGAATTAATCCTGAAAACTCTCATATACATGTCATGAGCATTTGCCAAGATCCAAACATTATTGTCACAACAAATGTCTAGAGACACCACCAAGATACAAGGGTGGTCTAATCTTTGATAATGGCAGCCCAAATAGCAAAACAAATCATGAGGATAAGTACTCATTAACAAACCAAACTGTTGACAAAATCCAGAAACTTGACATACTATAAGTATGTGGTTAAACTTCGAGAAAATTGCCCTTATTAGTTTTATCATTGCCCAAAATCTCTCATCATTTAAAATTTGTGGTCACTCTATCAAGACCATGAAAGATACCTAAATTTGTTTTGAGGAGTTGAATGCAGACCTTTAAAACATGTTGACGACCATAAGAATACCCACTACCATAAATTATATTATGAATTCAAGTCCTAATCAATAAATTGCTATTCTAGACCACTCTTAAATTTTAAACATGCACGAAAGTCCATGACCAAGCTATAGCTTTGTACATCAATTAACTAGTTACATATTTCTGATTGGATGGACTGTACAAACCAATTCACAACAAACTTACAACCACACCACCTCTGTACATTGAAGTCTGGACGTCTAATTGCTCGAAACAGAACTGTACGCTGTGTACATCATACATCTAAAGAAATTTTACTTAACTCTACATCAGCAAATACAACATAAGATCTACATTCCCCATGAACTGATCAGTATAACAGCTCCTAAAACTCCCCTTTCACTAGGGGATCGGTGGGACTCAGGTAAATATCAGAAAAGGGCTCTTTCTGATGCACATCGAGGTAATTCTTCATCCTCAGGACCTAAAAAACATGAAATAATGTTCCATAAGCTCCAAGAGATACAATTCATACAAATGTTTCAGTGTCCAGCCATAATGCACATCATTAAACCAATGATTTTATTAAAAAGGTCTCACATAACAATGCAGAGCAACTGCAACAAAATTAATGGCAAAAGAGGCAGATGCACAGCATGGGGGAATAATAACCAGAATCTCGAAGAACATGCGAGCTGCTTCTCTCCGAGTTCGTCCTGCTAGCAACTTGTCCAAGCTTAGGGTAGGTGCCTGATCTGGAATACTTTCCAGCTTTTCAAATGTATCCTTCAGATATTGAGCAACTGCACTGAAATTTTGAGACATCTCAAAAATTAAACTATATTCACACTTCTGAGCTCAGAAGTTCTTGAGACAATGTCGAACTGCACTGATAACTGCACTCAAAACCCAAAATGGCATTCTACTAAATAAGCTCATATTTGATCAATTTTTTAACAGGAGAGGTTACATTGTCCGTGATGCCCATCTGCTCATATCTTCGAGGAGCTTGCCCATCTGCTCACTGTCAGTATCTAACTCGCTTAAAACTCCATTCTGAACACCTATGATACAAAAGCACTGTTAAGGCATGAAAAATCTACCAAAGGTGTGATTGAGTAATAAAATCATGGTCAGTTTAAAAATACAGAAGATTCAACTATGCAGTAACAACTATGCAATTTTTGTACTAAGAGATTCGTTGGTAACCTTTTTGAATGTTTGGATTTTAGTTAATATCTATTTCTTTCTTTCTAATTGTTTGTATAGTGAGACATGTAACCAAAAGTGCCAGCCCAGATGGATAGAGGCTTGAGGCTACACCCAACAGGCCATGGATTCAATCCTGTGACTACCATGGTAGAGACATTCTCCATCAGAAGGGGCATCACCCTTGGTTTAAGGTTTCAAGGCAGGGGCAGCTCTAGCCCTTCACCCTGGAGACGAGCCCCCTCCCTGATGTGTTTGTGGTGTGACAACCTCCACTGGCAAGCCCCAAACCATCAGTTACCTCAGCCAAGTGTGGCTCACGCTAGAGGGTTGAAAGTGTAACGTGTGCTTGGTGAGCCTGTCTGTTATTTGAAAAGGATTATTAAAAAACATATGGCTAGCCAGAAGCAACAAAGAGCAAGTGATTATGTAGGAAATGTATAGGAAGCATGACCCATGTTTTCAATAAATCTCTACCAGCTGCAGAACACAGCAAGCAAGCTAACGAGGCCTTAATGAGTTTCTTAGACTCCAAGAGGGATTCACCTCTGCATATGCATTTTGACCAGTAATATTATTGTTCTCGTTTAGAGCAGCAAACATAAACTAATCACCAGGGAAAAAGAATATAGCATGCAAGCAGTACCTGTTTCCAACGAATCTGCTAAAAATGCTAGACCCTGTGTCATCAAACATTAGAGCTCAGTTTCAGCATTAACGGCATTGAAGTGGTGTCCATCACAATACAAATGGTGTCCCTTACTTGAGATGGGGGCATGCCTGTCATATCTTGTGCAACAGCTGGAGGGCCTTCTGGTTGAGGTGCAACAGCTGGAGGAACTTCAGCTGGAGGACCTTCTGGTTGAAGTGCTGGGGGGCCTTCTGGTTGAGGTGCAACAGCTGGAGGACCTGCTGCTTGAAGTGCAGCAGCTGCAGGGCCTTCCGCTTGAGGTGCAACAGCTGGAGGACCTTCTGGTTGAGGTGCAACAGTGTTTTCATGCTCACATCAGTTTCTACTTAGACTCTTCTTGAGTACTATTTTCTCATTTTACCTAGAAACTCAAAAATGTTCGTTACCTTCATGCTGTTCTTGCCCAATCTCCTGAATTTCAACATCTTGCGCAGACACTCTGGCCTCAGAAATTTCAGCTTCTTTTGCACACACTCTGACATCAGCATGAATCTCTGCATCTGGCTTGTGAACAATTTGATAGGACTCAAACTCTATTGATCGTTTGATGCTTGTAACAGCTTCAATCTCTATGGCAGGTTTAAACCCTTCTTGTGGCTCCTCTAGATTGCTAGTAGCACCAGCTTCTCTGTTGAGATTGTCATGCTCTTCATCAATGTCTGAGCTCACTTGCCTTTGACCCTCATCCACCCTAACTCCCTTTTGTGAACGCTTAACCTTGGTCTTCATGCTCATGTTGAAAGACCTTTTCAGCTCCAAACACATACCTGTGACATCTTGCCAACTCCTTGGTACATGTCCAACGTACACAATGTTCATATAACACATCACACAGTAAAACTACTGCTTTAGGCACACAATCTGCAAGCAGGAAAGGGGGTCAACAAGAACAGATTTGTACCTTTACACCACAGTTGTTTTTGGCAAATACATGTTGCATACCATCCAAGGTTTATCCGTACGTAGTATGGACTGATCCATACAGTACAGTATGGTACGTATCAGTACAATTTAGTATGGGAAAATAGGGCATTTTTGGCCACACCTCCCCAACCCCCTTTTTTGCAAGCATCAACCTTTTGCACGTGCGCACATATTCACACACACACACTCTCTCTCTCTCTCTCTCTCTCTCTCTCCCCCCCACCCCCCGAATAGCCCCAAAAAAAGAGCATCTTAGATCTCACTCTCATGATCAAGCTTCTCATAGCCTTTTGCGGACGTTAATATATCGTTTCATTTCTCCCTCCCGCCCTCCCTTCCTCCCCCCTTCTCTCTCTCTTTTTTTTCGTAAAAGGCCTCTCTCTCTCTCTCTCTCTCTCTCTCTCTCTCTCTCTCTCTCACACACACACACACACACACACATGCCTACACCCCTCTTATTTGCATGATCATTTATGTATGATGTATTCATCATACATCTATGTACTTGTAACTTGTATGTTGTAGTGCATATTGCATGTGAGGAATATACCAAAGCGGTTTTGGCATATTACCCTAAAGTAATCACCTTGTACACTCTAATAGCATTGCTATTTAAACTTCACACATTTATTCTATAATCTTTAGTCCAAGATATACCCAAGATGAATTTCTTTTCGTACTAATATCGTACCATACCATTTAAATTCTTAAGGTATTATTTCATACCATATTTTATTGTACCATATAGTATCGTACCTTTCATACCCGACAACTATGATACCATCTACACATGAAAAATTAGAAAGAAAATACTAACAAGCTGATGTTAGAAATCAGAAATAAGAAAACTAACACGCTAATTGACAATAAGTATATTTTATGGGAGGATACCTACCTCAAACACCCTAAGAGATGGTAGAAAGGTAGGTATAAACATGTGAAACAAAGCCTACCCAAGAAATCCTCGAGTAAAATTAATAACACCCCAAAGAGAAAATGAGAGAGAGAGAGAGAGAGAGAGAGAGAGAGAGAGTCTGGAGTGCCATGCATGGGATGTAATGGAAGCGTAGAGCAAGAGAGAAAGGGACTTAACCTTACATACTGTTTAATTAAAAAGGCCTATCTTTGTGGTAAATGGTATGGAGGCTGATGGCAAGGCCATGTGTATGTGACATGCACAGGCCAATGAACATAGACATCCACAGCGCTCAGTTCGGCACGTGTGGCAATAGGAGACCGGTTGAAATAGGTCACAGATAGGGCAGGATACCAACACACATGAGATGAACTGCAGGTCGGGCACTTCCATGGTAGTGCTCAGTACATTAAAAATGCTGCCATTTAGAACGCTTTGAGGGAGCACTCAGCAGGATTGATGACCTGGCAATGCACACAGTGTGCTCAGTAGCAACTCCTGGTACTGTAGCCGTGGGAACGACAGTTCAGTACTCGTTGCTGTGACTGAACCTAGGGGTTGTCTTTCATAACAATAGCAAGTTCATAATTGATAGGTGCAAATAGGATTGTGTTTATACAAGTTCGACAAAAAAGGAGACTATTGCACAAAGAGCAAAGCATGGGTTCTTCTTTGTTATGTCCCTAGACATCTGGATGGGTGCTAGTAGATTTGGTCACAATGGTCATGAAGTGACTTAGTGCAAATGCAATAAGGGCACTTTAGGGTTAGGGCAACCAAGTCCTATTTATAGGACTCTAAGGCCCTATCATGTACATTATTGTGTGATCACCACTCTTGGGACTCTTGGCCCATGTATTTAATTAAGGTGGGTAGTCTTCTCTTGCCCACAGATAAAATTTCTTTTTGAGAACAAAGAATGATCGAAGAAGGTTGATAATCTTTCTTCTCACCTTTCTTCTCAAAAGTTTTTTCTAATACCCCTCTTCCACTATCCGACCAAAGTTGCCCCCTGCCTAGAAAGTGGGGAGGAAAATAAAGATTTTGATTCCACCTTTAGTCTTCCAGGTTACCTCTCTTATAATCTACTCTCCTCTCTCGTGCCCCTTGATCTCCAAATTACCATCTCTCTCTCTCTCTCTCTTCTCTCTCTCTCTCTCTCTCTCTCAAAGACTTCCCTTCTTCTCTCTACTCCTTTCTCTTACCAGTTCCATGACTTCTCACAAGGTATCTCCTTTGATGCATCCATTTCCATTGAACCTCAACACATGGAGGCTCGTCAGTCTTCCAAACCCAAACACACGCACGGGCAACATCCTGAAGCTGTTGCTTCTTTCAAATCTGATGAAGATTCATCGCTTGTGGCAATTCTCCAAGCTCAAGTTAAGGAAATGCAATGGTAATTAGCCAAGCTGCATACTCCCCATTTTCCATTTGTGCCCGCAGCCATGAAGACATAGCCTCTTCAATTCCAACCTAATCCCCTTAAAGGAAAGGGAAGGAATGTGATGAGACCGTCAATTCATGGCTCACCAAATAGACGACCTACTTTGATTTCTATTAGTTTGATGACACTTAGCGCATTGAGCAAATACGAATCATTTTACAAGGGAAGGTGTATGGTTAGTGGATGGGCCTATATCCCAAGCTAGTGACAGGCTGATTTTCAATCCATTTTTCAAAAATTCATAAAGGACTATGCTAATATTATTGAACCCTTGACATGTCTACTTAAGGGTATCCGAAGCAAGAGGAAGTACGTTAGTCCGCCAATTGTTTGGACTAGTGAGCTCAATCAATGTTTTCAAATATTGAAACAACTTGATCAATGTTTTCAAACATTGAAATGGCTGATTACCACTACACCGATGTTGCAAATTATCTATCCAATTAAACCTTTTGAGGATCATACAAATGTGAGGAACTATGCTTTAGGTGCTATCTTTTATCAACATGGCCAACCTATCACATTCAAGAGCCTTAAGCTTATCGATGCCCGAACATATTATACTACTCAAGAGAAGAAATTATTGGCAATCATCCATGTGCTTAAAGTATGGCAACATTATTTGTATGGAGCCCAGTTTACTATTTGGATGGACCACCATTCATTAAAATACCTTGCTCTCCATGGCCGCAAGGTGAGATGGGCTGAGCTATGTAAGAGTTTGACTTCGAAATTTGTTATAGAAGGAGCGCAACTAATATGGTTGCCAATGCTCTTAGTCGAATTCCTAAAGTTAATGTCTTATCATTCTCCAAAATCTCAACGGATTTCTATCTTTCTCTCAAAGAATGTTGCCAAAATTATCTTCACTTTGGTAAGATTTGGCAATTAGTTCAAGAGGGAATAGTAGGTTATGTCCCTAAACATCCAGATAGACACTAGTAGCATTGATCATAGTGGCCATGAAGCAACTTAGTGCGAATGCACTAAGGGCACTTCCAAGGGGCAGCCAAGTCCTATTTATAGGACTATTGTACACATTATTGTGTGATCACCACGCTTGAACTCTTGGTTCATTGGCCAATGCATTCATACACCGGGATGGTGTGGGTTGGTGGTATAGGATGCCAACCCTTGGGATGTGGTCATGACCCAAAGTGCTGCTAGCTCCCAGGCTCGAGAAAGACCGCATTTGGCTATGTGGCTCGGAGGTGAGTCTGATGTCTAGTCCCTTTCATTGTTAGTGATTAGGGGCCAAAGACTTGAGTGTGGCTCTCATGCTCGATGCAAAGGCCATGGAAAAAGTGATTACAAACCCCCTAAATGAGATAACTCCCTTGAGAATGGAAAGAAGAGAAAAAGAACTACAATTCATTTTGGATTAAAAATCCAGACAGAAGTCCCCATACCTTTATTTAATATTAATGTGACAAAATGGTGTTAGTGCATGCGTGTGTATGGCCAATGTCTAGTTCCAATCACTATTTTTTTAAATATGCTCTTTAACTTTTTAAATCTCTTTATTTTTAAGATCATTTCTATATAAATTTTCAAAATTTGAAGAAATTTAAAATCCCCCCTCAATGTCGATGTTGAGGACAATGCGATCAATGGAGAACACCAAAGAAAAAAAATAGAAATGTTAACGCAATAGCATCACCAAGCACTGGACGCTTGGTGGGTCACTTTAAGTGCAATCTTGAAGACAAGCGCCCAAGCAAAATCTTCAATGCATCAACAAAGGCTTCAATTTGATGGTAGACCACTCCATTGTGAAAAGCCCCAAATTTTCGTGAAGAAATTCATTCAAAATCAAAAACCCCTAAATCTCAAGTGTGAACTACCCCTAGTAAGAAAGGGATTTAACCTTAAGGTTTAATTAAAAAGATATTTGGGGTAAATTGTATCAAGGCAGCACACTAGGGGCATGGATGTGGTGTGCACGGATCAACAATCAAGGATACACAGCACTCAGTTTGGCAAGCATGGCAACATGTGACAGGTTCAAATAGGTTGTGGACAAGGCACCAGACCAGCACACATGAGATGGGCTGCATGCTAGGTGTTTCCAAGGCGGCACTCAGCACATCAAACATGCCGCAGTTTGAACACTCTTAGTGCTGTGCTCAGTAGGACTAATGATGTGCTAATGCAGGCAGCATTCTAGGACAGGTGCATAGGGAGCATAGTAGGCAACGGGTCAGCTTCTTTTTCTTCTTCTTATGCTAAGAGTTGCTGGGGAGCAAATTGAGTGTGCATAGTGGCAAAGCAGACGAGAGGTGGGCATTACACTGAACTTGGAGACTAAGATAGAAGATAGTGGAGGTGGCTGAAGCCTGAGGCATAGTCAATCTAGCTCTGATATGACTGTTGGGTGGAGGAGCTCGCAAATGGAGAGTAGCAGCAAAGGCAAATGGAACTACTCTCTTTTTTTTCCCTTCCACAAGCGGGGGGACCCAGGTGGGTGGTAGAGAGAGAGAGAGAGAGAGCTCTTGCAAGTACCAAAATTGTAAGAATAAATTGAGAATGATATGTGAGTTGTGAAGTACAACTTAAGGCCTTATTCTACAAGCCTAGAGATGATCCCAAACCCTAAAATCCTAAACTTACATGCAATAAGGCATGTTCACACACCAACACAATATTAAGGTAGTATGACTAACAGAATTTAGGGCTGCAAGGATGCATACTTTGCACCTTGGAGAGCAAGAAGCTTGAGAGCTCATAACTTACACAAAACTGTATTAAGAGGTGTCAATGTAAAAAATTTACAAGAGCAGTAGGACTAGATTTACCATAGTGCAGATAGACATATATAAATAGCCAAGGATCAAGTACTCCCAACGGTCCTAGGTGTATTCATAAGCATCACTATCAACATATAATACCATCTTTGAAATCCCCTATTGTATCATCATTTTTATTATTGAATTTTGTTCATGCTCTAGATTTTTGAGTTCATCCACTATTAGCTTTTGTCACATACACACTATTCTCTCTATTGCAAACCCTACCATCTCTTTGTGTGTCACCCCTCGCAAGTGGTAGTCCAATAGGCAAATAAATAAATTCTTTATATTCATTTAACAATTCATCTATCGTTACTGCTAGATTCATAGCACATTAATAGGGGATGACCGTCCTAAGCCCTCGAACATCAAAACGCCGTCTTGAGAGTGCATAGATGAGAATGCAATAATGGGACAAAGGACATCCCCTTACACATTCCTAATAGGGGGATGTCATACAAAGGTGGTTCTTGAGGTCAAGAAAAGATGGGACATGACTGAAGTAAGTTAGGGAACAACTATTTTGCTTTAACTCTTGATATTCTAGTGGTATGTTCTTTATGTTGAGCTAAAACGCACTTTACAGCTGATTAGCATTTTAAAACAGCCCCAAAACACGCTTAATTGATGAAAAATGCAAATTTGGTACGCAGTTTGAGAGAGTTTCAATGGTTCCCCAAAACCCTAAATTTTTTGGGCACCCTTCAACTTCTATAAATAGACAGGTTGCCCACCATTCAAGCTCATTCTTTCAATGCAGATTTCAGCCATCAGCCTTCACCCACGTGGTGGTCTAACCTTCATGATTGCTGCCACTCCTCCATCAGCCTTCACCCACGTGGTGGTCTAACCTTCACGATTGCTGCCACTCCTCCATCAGCCCTTCCAATGCCTGGTACCTTTTTCTACAGCTGTCGCCCACTGTGTCTAGCACCCTTCTCCCTATTGCGTTTGGGATCTCTTCTGCCATCACTAGCACACAGTCTGCCTCCTCTAGCTTGCGTTTGTACACTACACCACCAAGTGACAGTTCCAGTGATCTCCAACACCTAACGATCTCCTGCTACTTGCATTTGGCCTTCACCCTACTTGGTGGCAGCTAGCAACCTTCCTCCTCCTCTAGGCGGCCCTTCTATTGCTCTGTTTGTAACTTTCTACTACCGCCCTCATCATCAAACATCATCCTCTACAGTCGCCTCGATTCCCAAACGTTGGTGTGATTAGTGTTTGATGTTTCCCGCACTTCGAGACTCGGGCTGGTGGTCACGACACTTGGGATCCATCATCAATGGAAGCCACTCCAACATTGCATTGCTCTACCCTTGGACATTCTGTACACTCTTACATTCATTTACAGCATTCGTTCACTTTAGAGTTTCTACTCTCTATGTTTGCCTATATGTTTGAGTTTGGAGTTTTGTGTTTTGCATTTCGCATTTAGGGTTTGAGTTTTGCTTGTCTATGTTCGAGTCTTTGTGTTTCAATCTTGGTCGTACATGCTGTGTTTCCTCAGTGCAAACCCTAGCTTATCTTCACACTTTAACCTACATAGAACTTGTTGGTTTTAAAGAAGGTAAATATTACATCCTATATATTATTTCTATTCCTCGTTAGGTGTTTGTATGTCACTGGAAAAAGAGCAAGGGGACTACTATCCTTATGTGTGTGTTTGTTGCTGCCACATATAGCTCATTCCATCTATCGGTCCTTCATCCATCTCTATGCATATATCTATCTGGGTAGTATAGGGTGTTGAGCTAACATAAACATTACATCCTGAATTAGCACTTAAACAGCCCCAAAAATACTTAATTAATGAAAACCCTAAAATGGTGCGCAATTTAAGAGAGTATTAAAATAGTGGGCAATACGAGGTCCCGAAACTTTCTACAAATAGGCATGCTGCCCTCCATTCAGTTCCAGGCTCGTTTTTGAAGGTTTCAAGCCCTCTAGCTTCACTACCACACCGTTCGCAAAAGACATCTCAACCAAAGCTACCCATGGCTGTCCCCATCCATCAAGCACCTATAATAGGCTATGTTTGCTGTCTACACTTCCAATCCACGTCATCAACAAATCTACGTCTGCTGTTTTCTCTCTCCTCTCTCTGCTCAACATGGATCCGCCACCACACATTGTTGTGTTTGCTATTGCCCAATATCTGGAGGCTACTTGCTACATTTCGGGATCCATCACGAGTACATCCTGACACACACTCCCACCCAACACCTCTACCTCGGCCCTCGAGACACGAGAATTCAGGATAAAGCTTTCATTCCTACACAACTTGTTTGCTACATGAGCATTGTATATTCAATATTCAATATTCAATCATTCATTTAGATTTCCATTGAGTTACCCTAACCCTAACTATGTTATGTTGAGTTTATGCTTTGTGGTACACTATTTATGTTTCTACGTCAGGGTATTTCTTCACATGCTATCAAAGCAAGGTTCTCTTCCATGAAACCTTGCCTTTTGATCTGGAAGCCCTTCACAAGCAACAAGAACAATAGGAGGGTATCATGACTTTGAACATATCTTCATCACACCATCATGATGCTTCTAAGCCTAGCACATCCAAACATGAGAAAGAGTGGGCTTCACACCTTGCTCCTCCTTTCGACATGGCCTAAGAGTCTTCGGACCACCATGGAGTTCACGGACTACCATGACCTCATCCTCATGTATCAAGCTCAACAACAGATTGAAGGTAAATTTGAGTTTTCCCTGTTCAATTCGATGCATCAGCTAATGATTTTCCAAGAAGGACGAAAGTTCCACAACGGATTGTGGCCATCCTAACGTAAACAATAGCATGGAGTACAAATCATTTTCCTCTCTACCACCATCATCTCCATCTTACCTCTTTCATCTTTTACACACAATTCTCCATCTTCATTCACTCCTATGTCAAGTATGTATGCTACTATTTCTCAATCTTTTGAGTTTACTTCCACTTTTTTGCAAGATATTGATGATGCTCAGGATGAAGGAATTCTTCATACCAAATATTGGTTCATAAGCCCTTAAGAGAATATCTTTTTCTTTTTGAACTCAAGAAAGGTAAATAAAAATTGCAAGAATCTATGGTGAGAGATCCTTCTTCATCTTTTCCTTCCCCATTTACATCTCACGGTCAATTTGATCTTGGTGACTCATCTTTTTCATCGTTTGCATTTAATGGACAAAAGGAACCTAACACTTTTCCCACAACTACACAAATGACAAATCCATTTAATCTCCCACCCATCTCACCCACTAGTTCTGCTTCACCGTCCTTTCAACCTCCATTAAGTGCACCTTTCACGAATTCACATCACATCGAGGTGAACTAAAAAGATGTAAAATAAGCATCAAGAGACGAGCAAAAGCCAGCAAGCTAGGTAGCAAAATCAGGCCCTTCCAAACACTCTTAAAAAGAAAAAAAGAACAAAAGGGCAATGCTCTTGCACATGATGGTGCGCCCTTGTTTTCTTTAGCTGTATTCCTTTTCAGTATTTCCACTAACCTGGTCGATTATAACCTTCATTGTGTCCCATGTTTGCATGAACACTGTAAAGGCCATATTTTGCAGAATATGGCATTCAGACAGTTGTGTAGTTTTCAAAGTAATCGGGTTGCTAATACGGTGCTGGCAATAGGCAAGTAAAAATGGTGAGCATTGCAGTTAATAAGGCAGTTGCTTAAGGAACCTAAACTCACCCTATTTCTTCATTTCAAGCATTTTCCCTCGTGGCTGAGGAGAATGGACAAGTCCCTGTCATAATCAATAGTTCCACCTCTTTTTCACTTATGTTCAAAGATGCAAAATTGTAACATCCATCCAGTAGAAGACAGTTGAATGCTAGATGTGAAAAAAAAAATGAGTCGTGTATCATGGTAGAAAAGGTTAAAACTACTCACTCCATACAGCACACTCTACAATACTAAGAAACCGTTATCCTCTAACCCCTCGCCTTACCAGGGAGAGCTGGTCCTGAGAATGTCTGCTCAATGTGGTTGTCCCTCTGGCTTATCCAGATTTCATACTCTGTGGAGGGAGCCTTCCTTCGGAACCGGCATATGTCATTTGTGCTGCCCAGTTGCTTCTTCATCTCACTAACAGAAAACAAGGATTAAACCTGTCACTTTATGAAAGGAAGGTATTTAGAGTTAATTATAAAAGAAACAAGTTCACTCACAAGGGGGTGACTCACAAGCTTGAGATTGTCATCACATCATCAAAGATGGGTTTTCTCTTTCTCCCACGTCTCTTTATCACAGAAGTAGGTGGTACTTCATCTTTTGGGGTTTCTTGACCTGCTAAACAAATGCAATTTTGAAACCCTTCACTATTGACAACATGGAAGTAATTGGGTAAGAATGATTCAAGAACAACGAAATCATTATGTAAGATAGGTACTTGATCTGTACCAAGGATACTTCCAAGTTTGTCAACATCCTCGGAAACAGGCCCAATACATTTAGCAGGCATTCTTGAAGGACTTCTATCCATCATGGCATGCCGATCCTCTAGATTTTTGTATTCAATTTCATGTTCAATCCTATCTTCAGCGTGCTTTTGCTCAGCTTCACCTTCAATCCTATCTTCAGCATGTTTTTGCTCCTTGTCTACGTCCATTGTTGCTTGTGCCTGCTCAAAATTTGATCCAGGCTCCTTTTCCACAACTATGGTCTCCATTCGCACATCAATAGCCTTTATAACTTTGCCATCTTGATCCTCAGCTGTAAATTTTGTGTGGAGTTCCTGTGATTGCGCCACCTCTTCCATAACTTTGACTTGCGGCTCCCACTCTTGATTTGGGGGTCCAGTTGAAGAGACTACATCAGCATCCATGTTTACTGCACCATCAGTAGCCACTCTCCCCTGGCCATTACTGATCTCATGTAGTTCCACATCTTCTTCAATTGGCAAAGGAGGAAGTATACTGATCAACCAATAGAAGCCAAGTTGAATCATCCAAAACAAAACTCAACTCCAATAATGCATTTGACAGCAAGTGACTCACAAACTGTTTGAATAAATGTTTTACAGCCACCACTTTTGAAGCACACTGGTATCACTCACTCTTCTTCAAGCATTTCTTGAATGGTTTCTTCTGAAGTGGGAGGCACGGGAACTGGTTTTGCAATATCGGACTTTTGACTAACTTCCTACAGCATGATCAAAGTTTCAACAGAATGTATCATTACTGTGTCATGTTTCTACAGTAGTGGACAATGCATATATCAGGTCTTATCTTGTCATGAATTATTTTTTTCTCTATGCTACTTCAGTAATTCAACTTTAACCATACTCAAAGTTCAACTACCGAAGAGATGAGGACACACCTCATTTGATATACCCGATAATGTGTAAGGGTTTGCACCATCTGAGAATTTTACTGTAAAATCATACACATTTGTTCAAAAGCACTTAAGCCAAACATGACATTTCTATATAAGAAAATCCTACATAAAATTTCAACTAGATCTACACACATAAGATGCACTAATGCATTTAAGAAAAATGCCTACTAACAGTTGTGCGGCATCAACCAAGAAACACAGTAGATAGATCTACATAACACTAACAATGAGAGCAGTAAGAAAATGTCTCTAGCATCAGAAGAGGGTTATCCATCCATTGATGAGCATACCATCAAGAGTAAAAAGGCTTTGAGAGCAACCACGATCCTCCATAGGTTCCTGGAGTGTAATAAGATCCCTAGCAGTAACATGGTGTTCAAACTCGTCCCTGAAAATTTCACGTATCATACTTCTCACTCTCTCTCTCTCTCTCTCTCTCTCTCTCTCTCTCTCTCTCTCTGCTGTATAATGTACCAAAACAAATATCCATGCAGACTCCACAGGCCCATAGGCCAACACAATGGTTGTTCTTCATCGATAAGATGGTGATAGAGGCAATCTACATTCTATAGAATGGGAGGGCACATGATGACGATGGTCTAGTAGTAAAGCACTTCTCACATGCATGTGACACATTGGCACCCATATTGGCATGCATGTTCAATAGATCAGTATGTGAAGGATTCCCTGAAATATGGTCAGACCATACTATAGTCCCACTCTTCAGGAATGGCAACCCTTGGTCCCTAGCAAATACAGGATCATAATGATTGGCCACGCACTGGCCAAGTTCTACAGATCTATATTGGAGCATGAGTTCAGTGCAGGGGCTGAGATGCAAGGTAGGGGAGCACAAGGGCAGGCTGGTTTTAGATGGAGATGCACCACACTAGACCATATCCTCAAACTCTAAGGAATCATTGAGGGAGGCCAAGCCCAACATAGAAAGATTTACTGTTGCTTTGTGGATTTTTGACACAGCACCTTGAGCATGTTTCATAGTTGCATCCGTACTACGTACGGACTACTTTGTTCCGTATGGTTTGTACCGTACGTATCCGTACCAACTTGTACCAAAAAAATATGCTATTTTTTGGCCTATGAAAACTAGACCACACAATATCTTTTTACTCCTAAGCCTCATGTTGATTATCATAATTTCAAGTCTCTCTCACTCTCTCTCTTTCCCAACTTCCAAGATGAGTATGCAATTCCAAGAACATCCCTCCCACCCCCCCCCCTCTCTCCGTCTCTCTCCCATGGTAGTTGAGGCATTATTCCGAGCAATTACTTTCCTTCAAAGGATATGGCAGCTCCCTAAAGACCGATATCCTAGACTAGCGCTGGAGTCTTCAAGACAGCTTGCAGCAGAGGGAGATAGACAGTGTTGGGATGCACACATGAGCACGTGGCTGAATTTGCATGGCATGAGTACAAATAGACTACCACCATTTGATTACAGCCTCGACTGCCCTACTTTGAGCCTTAGTCGTGCAAAGCTGAATAGTGTGATCAGGGCAGACATCACTAAAGTGGAGATAGGAAGGACTTGGTCCAAGCCCCCTTTCCCATTAGACATGAAAACGGCACAATACCAAAGTCACTTCTTGCAGCTTTCTCATGGCGGTTTCATAGTGAGGCCTAGATACATGGATGCTCAACTGTCCCACGGACTCTGAGTTGCTATTGGTCAGATCTGCACCTCATCGCATCAGCTGATGATTGAGACAGGTCGATGGAGCCATATTGCAGCCAATGAGAGGATGTGCCAGCTTTGTGGATGGGAGCCAGAGACGGAGGAGCACTACATTTGTAGATGTACTATATACTATGATATCCGAGGCCGCTATCATTGCCTCTTTAAGGAGGGGTTTGGACCACTAAGACGGGTGATGGACTATGAGGACCAAAGATGTTTGGGCCTTTTCTTGCTGGAGCTCCAACGACGCAGAGCATTATTGTTATAGGATAGGAGGCGACCCCAGCATCATCCACCCCTCCAGAGAGCAATTACAGACTACTTCAACATAGCTGAACCCCCAACCACGACCACCCTAGACACTACATCTCCTACTGATAGGCGTTACTGAGATACAACATCAGGAGGCATCACAGTTGACAAAGCTACAACGCTATGCAGAGCACGACGCCCTAGAGTACCTACACGGCAACATAGGCGTGCCTATATGCGCCACATTCGCATCACGCTAGCTCGGTACAAAGGCAGATTGGCATGATGACTTAGTCGGAGGTAGCTTGCAAAGTCTTGGTGGATTCCATAGACTAAGGGGGAGATACCCTACAATCTTGATCTTTTTAAACTTAGGCCTTTTTCCAACTTTTTCAATTTCCATACATCTCATTCCAATATACCATGTAAACTTACACATAAATTTCATCTCTTCTTATCTGGTGAGAGATGATGATACCAGTTGCATTGGTTATGGTCTCATAGGCCACTCTGGCCTTTCAAAGATGTTAATAGATCTTTCTTTCTTTCTTTCTTTCTCCCCAAACTGCCAAGCCTCTCTCTCTCTCTCTCTCTCTCACACAAAAAGAATAAAGAGCCTCTTTGTCAATCCACCCTACACTTGGCCTTGTTGTATGATGTATTATATATACACTCCCATCTGTCTTCTAGTAGTACAATTCACATGTTGTGCATGAGGTTTTACCTTGTTACCCTCATGTATTCATCCTATTAACTCAAGTGACATTGCTATTTTAGCTCTAAACATATGTTCTATTATTTATAATCCAAAATAACTAAGTTTTTGTTTTTGTTTTTTTTCGTACTAATATCATACCATACCTTATAAAATCATAAGGTACCAATTAGTACCATATTTTATCATATCGTACCGTATCGCACCTTTCCTACCTAACAACCCTGGCATGTTTCATGCAAAGATTGCGTGAGATTGGAGTCCCAAAGGGTATGCAATGGGCATTTATGTATTGTATGAGAGAGTGACATGCCATACACACACACCTAGAGGGATGTTTGAGAGCATTGACAACACCATAGGAGTAAAACAAGAATGCCCACTTTCACCCATACTATTTGAACTATACATAGATGAGGTATCCGATTACATGGATAGGGGAGGTGGAGTTGGAGCTAGCCTAGCGAGTGTTAATATTGATAGTATTATATGCCAATGATATTGTACTCATTTCAAACTCACTAGAGGGCTTACAACATCACTGGGATGCACTACATCCCTATTGCAAAGAGAGACATCTCACAATGAATCTTGGAAAAACCAAAGTTATGGTGTTCAACACTTCAACAACATGGGTGACCCAATCTATGTATTAGTTCACATTCGGGAGAGATGCAGTGAAGCATGTGAGAGATGGTGTACTTGGGAATCAATTTCTTTGGTATGAGATTTTCACTAGGGGGTAGCTGAGGATCAGCTAGCACAAGGCTATGCAGCACTAGGGGCCCTTGAGGGTCTGTGTGCGAACATAGAGTTTCCGAAACCTCACACCAAACTATGGTTGTTTGATACTCTAGTCACACATACTCTTCTATATGGACTAGAAGTTTGGAGTTGCAACCTATACCACAAACAATTAAGCCCACTCCTAGCTAATCAAACTAGCCCAAAGAGAGACCATTGTGATGGCTGGGATCAATTAAAGAGGCCATTGACGATGATGATATCACACATGATCAAGAGTAAGCCCTCCACCCAATAGCACTACATATGTAGATCTATAGTGTACTATGATATATGGGGAAGGTATCATTGCCTCTTTCATCAGGGCTTTCAGCCTCTCTGTTGTGTCATAAGGTATGAGGACTAGAGATGTCTAGTGCTTTTTCTCTTAAAACTCTAGAGGCACTGCATAACACTACTATGAGACAGAAGACTAGCTCACCCAAAGAGACCTAGGGAGAAAGCAATGATGGGTTTATTCCACGAACCAAATTCTACAAGCACTACTAGTTCAGCAAACACAAAGTCATCCCACCAAAATAAACCTACACCATACCACAGAGTCACTAGACAAGGCTATTCTGCTTCCCCGTGCATAATACCCTCGACCACCTAGTCAACGAGATTGAGGAGCCCATACTATGGCCATATCAAAGCCATCATTGCGAGGCACAGGAGACTCACCCCTTGAGTCATGACACATCAACAGAGTGGCCTTGGACCACATCATACTACCAGATTAGGTGGGGTACATTCTCTCTTCTATGAGGGCTTTGGTGCACTATGGCACACCGATCATGGAATATGACTAGAGTGTTCGAGCTTTATTCATATTAAATTTGAAGAGATATGGAGATGTACTTTTAAGAGATTGAGAAACCCTTCTACCAAGCCAAAGTTCCCTCATAGATTTATTTACTATAGCCATTGCTAGAGAACCAACACCTCCACCACCAACTACCAAACTCTCCTCCCTCTCCCCCCCTCCCCCCCCCAAAAAAAAAAAAAGAACACCAAAACATTGATAACTCTAGATAGACTATCCTCTGGAGGGGTTGCTGTACAACATGACATTACTCTACAATGCACAACGTTAAAGATGGAGATGGCAGCTCCTAGCTCAGTACACAAAGTGAACAGTAGAGAGAGAGTAGGTGTAGACTCAAATCGACATATGATTCATTCACTAGTGTGTAAGACAGTACAGAAGTACAATCCTTAGACTTCAAGGTTGGGTAAGTGCCTTAAGGTGCATTTGCACACGAAAGTGTGTAATGTGTGATAAGTGACCGAATTGTGTAATATAAATACACAAATAAGGAGTAATATGAATCTTTTTTTTTTTGTTGTGTGTGTGTGTGTGTGTGTGTGTGTGTGTTGGGGGGGGGGGGGGGACTCTCTTATGGAGAGTACAAAGTACCCTAGGGAATCACCAACACTCCTATGTGAGCGTAGGCGTAAACCCAACAAACCCCCCAAGAGTGAAAAGTGATCAACATACAAGGATCATCCACCAAAGGAGATCAAATTTAAAGCATTGAGAAATGCTTCAAATTTGTCACAAGGAAGAGCTTTAGTGAAGATGTCTACCACATTGTTGGTGGTGGAACAATTAACAATGTTGATATCCTTGGCATGTAGCCTCTCTCTAACAAAGTGATAATGTATCTCTATGTGTTTTGTGCGTGCATGAAACACTGGTTTCTGTGCCACTACAATGGCACTCTAACTATTAGTAAACAAAGGAGTAGCCTCCATGAAATACATCAAGATCAGCCAACAAACGTCTTAGCCGTACACATTCAACTATAATAGTGAAAGCTGCCTTGTATTCAACTTCAAAAGACAATGTGGCAACAATGGATTGTTTCTTTCTAAGCCAAGAAATGCAAGATGAGCCAAGAAAGAGAGAGTTTCCACTTGAAGAGTGACGTGAATCAAAATCGCCAGCCCAATCGGAATCACTGTAAGCATGTAACTACAGCGATCCCCCCCTTGGCATAAAGCAATCCAAGGTCATGGTGCCCCGCAAGTAGCGGAAAACACCCTTCACAGCTTGCCAATGTGATATGCATGGGCTATACATATATCTCCTAAGGGCTGAAACTACAAACTGAATATCTAGCCTTGTGTACCATAAATAAATGAGGCATCCAACTGCTGGAGCATATGTATGAATGTCAAACAGATCACTGTCATCATGCAAAGACAGCTTAAGTCCAGTCTCCATCAGTGTGCTAACTGGCTTGCAATCCTGGAAGCCAAATCTCTCAAGAAGTTTACCAATATATCTAGACTGTGACAATCCAATGCCTCTAGCATCATAAATAAACTGAATGCCCAAGTAGTAATACAAAGGCCCCAAATCTAACATTTCAAAGTTTGCTGCAAATTTTTCTTGAATGCTGAAATCTAATCAGCATGTGTCCCTATACGTAGAAGATCATCCACATAAAGACAAATGACCAACAAGGATCCCCCCTCTTTGCATACTGTGACGAACCCGCAATGGGTCCGTCTTGGGGCAAGGGTGACCCACCCCGTGGAACACACTTCATGGGGTGTTACCCACAACTCGGCGATCCCACAAGCAAACGAAAGCATAACACGACACGGCACAAGAAAACACCAAGTGATATGGGGGTAAAAACAAAGGGGCCCTCTGAAGGGTTAACAATGTATTATAGAAGGCTCGGAGGCAAAGAGAGCATTACAAGGAAGCCGATGGGGAAGAGGGATTTGGTTCACGGGCGAGGATGGAGGTATCAACACTCATCCAACACAACTCAGCACCATGGGGGTGAGGAACTTGCACAAGAGGCTCATATCCCTTGTACACACCTCCCCTTGAAGAACTCGATGTCCTCATAAAGTCCCAAAGCCATAATTCATAGCTCAAGGGGCCGTTGTATGAGGACTCCAAAATCCAGGGGTCTTAACACGCCTCACTATCAAGACGGTTAGTGTCCACTTACTAGACTCTTATGTACAAAAATTCGGGGGTCTTTGCTGACTTGCTATCAAGCCGGCCAAGGTCTACCCGCTAGGTGTCATACCCACTAACTTGATATAAGTGTGAAACATGGTCTTTTTAGACTACAATTAAGGTACTACCCACTGACTCAATTTACAACTATGGAGTGGGCCACGCATACTTGACTAGGAAGAAAGACTTTATTGTACACTTCAATCCGTCCACCTACTGACCATATTTACAAGCACAGGGTGGAGGGTAACCCAGCTAAGACAAGTCATGCGCACTTGCCCCAACACATGGCCTGGCAACATGAGTGCGCAAAAACTGCCAAAGGACTTAGACGCAAGGCGGAAAGCTCAACGGGGAGCATGCCACGCCATGCAGGTAAGGGCCCACAAGGTGGTTCCTTGCAAGAGGTGGCCTTGTGTGGCCGAATCTGTCAATCCGAGGTCGAGGTAGGAGAGAGCATTTAGCCACGATGGAGTGGATGCATCCCTCCACCTTTGTGAGGCAACATTTGACCACCATGGGGTAGCCATATACCTCACCATCCAAGAGGTGCGCTTTGAGGACACACCTCACCCTGAAAAGAGTTGGGCCTTTATTGCCCTGATCTTCATGTTGGCACGAGCAGTTTTCGTGTTGAAGAAGAAGCCATGCCACCGTCTTGCAAAGGTGGCATGCCTTCGTGCGCGGAAGGAGCGATCCTAGCACTTCACACCATCCATCTTCTTTCGCTTGGACTTCTGAGGGACAAGAGCGCCTAGAACAAAGACGTGTCGAGGAACACGCAGTGCTGTTGCATGTCACCTTGCATGCCGCAAGAGATCCATTTCTTCCGCATCAAGCACCCTTCCTCACGTTGAAGCACACCTAGATGCCGAAAGGTGAGGGAGCCCGTCTTGTGTGGACTAGGTAATTGGAGTGCCTGGACAAAGCATGGTGACATGACAGGTTGCATCAAATCGCTACGCCTACAATGCAAGGGTCATCTCCCCTGCGGTCAAAACCATCGAGCCTCTGTCACCCAAATACAACATTATCAGGCACAAGTTCGGTAGGTAACCCCTAGGCAAATCTTTCCGTGCTATGCCTACATGTATGTTGAGAACTTTGATGGCCAGATCAAGTGTTAGGGCACGGAATGCTTTGAGGTCGATCAAATGCATAGCACCGAATCGCCTCGCTTGCATGGAGCAAGCCATTACCTCCACCATGATAACTTTGACCTGGCACTCAACGGCCACATAATACGTAAAGGCACAAGAGGTTGGGTGTGAACAAGCATTGTGCCCTGGCACAAGTCTACCCACATCTCTTTGAGACCTTGACATGTCCGGATTTGCCTTAGGGGTGCGTGCAAGCTAAGTCTTCACACCTAGCTCGTTCCAACCTATCTTGCTCTGTGACGAGCTACATCCATTGTGAATGACCTAGAGGGTGAAGCCTCCTTGGAACCAACTTGGGTCGATTATGTAGCCAACCAACTATCTTAAACTCACCAAGAAGATTGCACACTTTTGGTCCAAAGACCAGAATGGGCTTGAATGCACAAGTAGACCTTTTAAGCAAAAGAACTTCCTTGAAATTCACCTTCATGGTGAGTGAAACCAGCCTTCCTTCTCGGATAGGGTGGTTTAACCTGATTAAGCACTTAATTACAACAATTAGCAAATGAACATAAACTGAAATGCTCACTTTACCTTCATAAACTTGGACAATGGACACCTTGTTGGCCCCAAAACTGGCGCCCCTTTCGGTATTTCTTTAATTTCAATTGCTGATGGACAAATTACAAGCCAAGATTTCACAATCTCTTTGGCTGATTCGAAAGCCCCTTGCTGTTCCAATAATCAGCGAAGCATTCGGGCAAATTGCCCCTTGATTTTCACCCAGGACTTGCTCTAATGGAACCCCAATTGGTCAAATGCTGCCCCAAATTCACAATAGACGGGCTGGCATCTGAAATCCTCACAATTCCACGAATTTCCGATGCTGATTTCAGTGTGCAATGCCTTTGACTGATGGCACGGGTCCCAAGGTGGCTGCTAAACCCTAATTACTGTTGTGATTTAGGGTTTACAGCAGTAAACTCTCTGCTGTCCACCAAATTTGGTTGTACTCTGCTACCCATGGCTGAAAATTGCTAAGAATACTTGAGCATAAACTGGAGGAGATGAGAGAATGCTGTAGAAAGAGAGAAAATCAGCTGAAATGTATCTTCTGATTCGTAGCTCTGATGACAAATTTGATGGCACCAATAGCTTCAAAAGGGTAATAAAATATCAGCTCAGCTGCCGAGCCCTCCTCTCCTACCGCCGCCTCTCTTAAGGGGGAAGAGAAAACCTGCTGCCCCGTCCTATCGTGGGGCGCGATCAGTCGTCATCGCCTCTCAGAGGCGAATCTAATCACCTCCTCTCCCTCCACCAAGCTCTGAATGGCTGCCATTCAGCTTCCACCACCCTCCAACAACCTTCTCCCTAGTTGCATGGGAAATTTTTGCCAAGTGGCAGCCTTCCTAATGCATTTTCAGTCATTAAATTAATTTTTCAGAATTAATTAATTCTGAAAATTAATTTCAGTCCTTTTGATCCTGCCCAAAATTAAACATCCCCATCTAGAATGAAATTGGCTAGGCCATTTGCAACTTGGAGTGGTTCCCAACCTCTGTTGACCCTTAGACTAGCATTAATTAATTAATTAATACTAGTCCCTAGTGTCACCACTGACACTTAATGGCCAAACAATTGTCCTAGGCTCCAACCTAGCACCAACTGACCACCAAAACCCAGTTGGCATAACTTAACACAACTTTTGCCTTTAACACCCATTGCATCCTCGAGGTCCTTGGCCCGTTCCCATGAAATAACTGCCATGTGCATCACATGTGCTAAACAACCTTGCACATTTGATTAGTAACTTAATCAAATGTTACTAGCAAGATTAAAGCATCCCAAAAATTTCATGTCCCCGTGACATTGAGCACGGACTCTACGTCGACGTGTAACTCAGCCACTTGGGATCCATTCATGAAGATCCAATCACCATGATCAGTCCACACGAGAGGCACCCCAATAGTTGCCTCTCCTTTGTTGTATGAGGGCTTATTCCCCTTTGAATCAGCTATTATAGCACAAGGGGTTAGCTCCTCATCGCACTCATAGGAGTGGATGGTCATATGCTGAGAATGTCATCCGTTTTCTCCTAATCGCAGACTTGGATTGAGGCACGGGAGTCGACATGGAAGTCTCATCCTTTGCCTCAAGACACAGAGTTGAGTTTGCAAGTTTCGCCCACGTGTCAGCTTGGGCCTTGATCTTCTTTCTCTTCTTGAAGCTCAGTTTTGCTCCTTTTGTCCTTTCTGATACATTGGCCGCTACTTTATTCTCCCGACACGAGGAGATTGCTTGATGTCCATCATTTGCATTGGGGGTGGCCATTTCTTTAGTCTCATGGCTCTGAGAATATTCCTCTCTGCAACTCTGAAGTCTTGCAACATGGATGGCCGTTTCTTTAGACTACTGGCTCATGGAGTTCTTCATCCTTTTGGTATGCATTGGGGGCTCAGGGTGGGTGGTTGTTTGTTTATCCTCCTGGCACAAGGAGCTTGCTTTATATCTTTAATTGGCATGGGGCTTTGCACACAGTATGTGAGAGATGGATAATGTAAACAAATGCAAGCATCAAACCGTGGAAAATGAATATCGAGGAGACGAATCTGATCAAGAACTAACACAACCGTCCATGGAAGCAATGTTCAACACCCCTTCTAAGAACACACGGTACAAGACGTATGGCCGTAGGGTCCATGATTGGAGCGTCTACCCAGCATCTGACAGGCATGGAAAGACCTCACACACCATGAATGAAAAGAAATACAAAGAAATTCATCTCATGATTCGCTCTGAACTACGAATTATGAGACAAGAATTGGAGAAAGAAATACGAAAGCAGGTCAAAGCCAAACTGATAATAAATTAGAGGATAGAAATGCAAGACATGCAGATAAAGATTAAGAATGACTTACAGGCACAAATGCTGTCCGAAATGCACAAACTGAAAACTGAAATGTTGAAATTGGTAGATGCCTACAAATCTGAAATCTTAGAACTGAGGGAAGAATTGAATACGTCTAAGAAAAAAGAAATGAACGTGCGAGAAGAACTACAAAAAGAGAAAGAGGCTTTGAAGGCATGTGAAAGAGAGGTTCACTCATGGGCAGAAGTGGCAAAGACAACACAGAAGCAGATAGAAGAAGCCAGCCCATGGATTGAGGTAGTGAAAACAAATAAGGGAACATCAGTAAACAAGACTGAAGTAATGAATACCACCTTGGAAGAAGAGGCTAGGAGACGGGCTAGGGTTTTACATGTACAGGTAGTAGGATGGGAGGAGAAGAGCAGCCCACAGGAAGATGCTAAGTCTTCGCTTTGGGGACATGGGGAAAAAAAACACCTTCCTCTCCAAGAGGAGAGCCCTCAAGGGTGAGAAGATTTATTTGGATGAGGAGCTTACCCCAACACAAATAGCGCATCGCAGAGAACACATGCCCAAGATATTGGAGGCTCGCAAAGAGGGAAAGTGGGCTGTTTATAGGGATAGACGAGTCATCATCACTGACAAAAGGACTTCATGACGGTACGAGGCCTATGAGACACTTCGGATGTCAATATGGAATTGTAATGGAGCCCTACACTTGGATGCTCGTTACTTTGAAGATAGCTTCCGAAACATAGATATAGCAATGTACACAGAAACACATCAATGTAAAGGTAGCCGACCACCAGACGTGCAAGGATAGAGGTAGGAAAGTGCATTTCGTCCAACAGCTAGAAAACCATGAAGCACTAGGGGTTTTGGAGGTGTGGCCATACTATACCGAGAAGACCTCAAAGGGATAGTGCAAGTAATGAAAAGAGATGATGATGCACGATATTTATGGATTAGGATACATGTAGGAAGACCACGGAATATATTCATCGCAATAAGCTACTTTTCTCCTGCAAATTCTACCTATGCCACACGAGATGGATCTCCCTTTGATGTACTTTATGAGGATATCATGAGAGATGCTAGCATTGGGGACATATTATAGGGGATTTCAATGCACACACTGGAGATAGACAAAGTGACTTTTATATGCATGATAATGCCATGTTCAAAGAGATCGACATAGATGAAACACGTCTACGCAAGAGAGCCCAAGATAAAGAAGTGAGTACCTATGGGACACACCTATTGACTTTGGGAAGTGCACATAGACTAGCCCTATTTAGTGGTCTACCACAATGGCCAGGATCTACAATTTGACATGTTGGAATCACAAAGGAGGGGCAAGTACTGTGGACTACTTGATAGGCTCACCAACATTGATACTAGACACCCAAAACTTTAAGATATCTAAAAGACCAATTGGCATAGCAGCAGATCATGCTATTTTGACATTCATGCTCTCTTGTGTACATATGAAACATGAAACACCATGCCTCCGTAAACATCCCAAATACTACTTTACAAAAGACACCTCACACATCTACAGTGGTTCTCTGCAGACCAACTTACATACATTGGACTTAAGTAGATCGTTGGAAGAATGTACAAAGGATTTAGTAGAGGCCGTACATGGATCAGCCATGTATACATTCCCACACATGTTGCCCCAATGTAGACCCACACAATCTACTGCTCCCCAAAATAGCTGGTATAATGATGAGTGTAGAGTCACCCGAGCTCGTTTACCGAGAGAAGTGGAGCTAGGCACTCAGACACATCACCAAGCAAAGGCGTTCTTCAAACGCCTTGTGCCGAAGAAGAAACGAGACTACTTAGCAAAAGCAGAAGCAGAGATATATCAGCTATTTTTGGGGCGGAATAGCAAGAGCACATGGAAGATGTTTCATGAAAGATAGTCCCCCCATACAGATTACATCACCAGATGCTTGGCTTGACTATGGGAGACAGCTGTATGACCTGCCAGGACAGCCACCTATGACCTGCCAGGACAGCCACCTATGTAGTCCCCCACAAGCTTGTAGGCCAACACAGTGGTCTTTCTTCACATGGAAAATGGTTAGGGATGCAATTTACAGATTACAAAATGGAAGGAGACATGATGAGGATGAACTAGTAGCAGAACATTTCTCACATGCTTGTGACATATTAGCACCCATATTAGCATATATGTTCAATTGAGTAGTATGTGAAGGTTTCCCTATGAGTTGGTCAGACAATACTATAATTCTGCTATTTAAAAGTGGTGATCCCCTGATCCCTAGCAACTACAGGACTATCATGATCGGTCATACTTTGGCCAAGATATATGGATCTATATTGGAGCATGAACTCAGTGAGTGGGCTGAAATGCAAGGCAAGAGAGCACAAGGACAAGCAAGTTCAAACAAGGATATACCACATTGGACCATATTCTCACACTTAGAGCCATTATTGAGGAGGGTCGAGCCCGAGACAAGAGGATTTACTGTTGCTTTGTAGACTTTCGCAAAGCTTTTGATACAATGCCTCGTACACGCATCATGCAGAGAGTGCAAGACATTGGAGTACCAAAGGGTATACGATGGGGTGTCTATGCATTATATGAGGCAGTGACAGGTCATGTACGAGCACCTGGGGGACTATCAGAGAGGATTGACAATACCATAGGAGTGAAACAAGGATGTCCACTTTCACCCACATTGTTCGGTCTATACATAGATGAAGTGTCTGATTACATAGACAGAGGAGGAGGAGCTGGAGCCAACCTGGCAAGGGTGCTAATACCGATATTATTGTATGCAAATGATATTGTTCTCATTTCAGATTCACCGGAGGGATTGCAATGCCATCTAGATGCTTTGCACATCTTCTGTAGAGATAAAGACCTCACAGTGAACCTTGGGAAGACCAAAACCATGGTTTTCAATACTTCAGCAGCATGGGTGACTAGATCTATGTACCAGTTCACATTTAAGGGAGACATACTAGAACATGTGAGGGAACATGTCTATTTGGAAGTCACCTTCTTTGACCCACGTTTTTCGTTGAGAGGGGCATCAGAGGCACGTCTGGCACGTGGATACGCAGTACTAGGGGCACCCGAGAGTCAATGTGCTCACATATAGTTCCAAGAGCCCTGCACCAAACTCTGGTTGTTTGACACCCTAGTCACACCTACATTACTATATGGAGCAGAGGTATGGGATTGAAGCTTGTACCGCAAGCATCTTAGCCCACTCACTGATCAGATTGGAGTAGAGAGGGATTATTATGATGGTTGGGATAGCATGGAAAGGCCATTGATCATGATGATAGCACGCATGATTAGGAGTAAGCCCTCCACCCCACATCCCATTGTCAAAGCAAAGCTAGGGGCAACACCTATAGTTACGGAGGCACTCTTCAGGGCATGGAAAGGCCATTGATCATGATGATAGCACGCATGATTAGGAATAAGCCCTCCACCTCACATCCCATTGACAAAGCAAAGCTAGGGGCAACACCTATAGTTACAGAAAGGCCATTGATCATGATGATAGCACGCATGATTAGGAGTAAGCCCTCCACCCCACATCCCATTGTCAAAGCAGAGCTAGGGGCAAGACCCATAGTTACGGAGGCACTCTTCAGGGCAATGACCTTTTGGCACAGAGTATGGGAACTTCCATGCCATAGATACTCTAGATTGGCACTAACCTCATCTAAACAACTAGCAACAGGAGGCAAGAAGAACTGTTGGTTTTCATAGATGGCTATTTGGATGAGCCTACATGGTTTGGATATTGACCGGCCATCTTCCACCTTCGGATTATAGCCTTGACTGTCCTACACTTTCTCTCAACCGATTAGAGCTAAACCAAGTGATCAGAGCTGATATCTTGAGGATTAAGACAACAAGGACATGGATCGCTCCACCACTCCCTCTAGGATCGAGGATGGAGTTCTATAGGAGTCATTTCTTGTCTCTCTCTGATGATGGTTTCACTATTCGGCCAGCATATATGGACACCTATTTCTCCCATAGCGTACGGGTTGCTATCAAACAGATTTGCACCTCCTCACATAGGCTTCAAATGGAGATAGGCAGATTGACAAATACCCTAGCAAAGGACAAGACTTGCCAGCTTTGTGGTTGAGAGTCCGAGACGGAGGAGCACTACACATGCAGATGCACAGTATATACTGACATACGAGGACAGTACCATTGCCTCTTCCGTGATGGATTTGGACCCCTTCATCGCATCGTGGAGTACAAGAACCAGAGATGCCTAGGTCTTTTCCTCCTAGAGCTCGAGAGGCGCCGAACTGCACTACTGCAAGACAGGAGGCAGCTCATCCAGAGGGACACACACACAGAACAGACGACTTCTACAGAGCCGACCCTACTGACACTAGCAACCTAGCAGAGACAGAGCCACCCCGCCAGACACCTTATAGGTCACGCCGTGGAGTCACACTGGATAGAGCCATTTCCCTTCATTGAGCACGACGACCCTGTCTACCAGGACCACGTCCAAGGAGGCCACACCATAGTCGGATTAGAGCCATTATCACGAAACACCGAAGACTCACCACCTAGCATATCAATGAAGCAGCTAGGGACCGCATCATAGCTGAGATCATGTGTAAATCTTGAGATCAGCTACAGCCCCCAATCTCCACCACACTTTTGTACATGGTTCTATCAGATCTGGTTCTCCTTTCCTTTCCTTTTCTTTTCTATCGATGGAACAGCACTACACATGGTTCAACCCTAGTATAGTCCCATCATATAGTTATTCTCAGTATTGTTTCATAGGCCACCCACTTATTTGTAATGTTATCTTTACCTTACTGATGAGATGACATTAGACATGGATGTACTCTGGATTTTGTCTCATATGCCACATTGGCCTTATGTAGACGTTCTTTTCCTTCTTTATTCTCCCGGCTCAAGAACTCTTCTCGGGTATCAACGTCGTAATGGGTGGCTGTTCGTTTATCCTCCCAGCTCAAGGAGTCTTGGATGGTGATCGCGTCAAGGTAGGCCATTTGTTTACCCTCCCGGCTCAAGGAGACTCATTTCCCCTCCGCATCAAGAGTAAGAGTTGTTTATACGTGGACCTCATAACCACGTGTCTAGCCTTCACTTGAAGGTTGGGGCGGGAGGGCTCAAGGAATCTTGGATGGTGATCATGTCAAGGTAGGCCATTTGTTTACCCTCCCGGATCAAGGAGACTCGTTTCCCCTTTGAATCAAGAGTAAGAGTTGTTTTTACTTGGACCTCATAACCACGTGCCTGGCCTTCACTTGAAGGTTGGGGTGGGAGGGTGGAATTGCCATGGAAGTGGTCACAAGAGTTCGAACCCAACTCTATGCCATAGGGGAAGGGAGGGGGGGGGGGGGGGGGGGGGGGGGTCACCTCCACGCGAGCTCTAGCCTTACTCCATGCGGACCTACTTCTTCTGTTGAGCTTAAGCCTTAGCCCAGTGTAGCATAATTATGGCCCTTGCGGCCTTTCGAGAAAAGGTTGAGGCACTTGGCCCTTCTTCATCATCTGTGTGGTCGCTAAAGAAATCGTCCACTCGGGCTCGATTCTAGCTCAGTGCGATGGGGGGCAGCACGCTCACTGCATGATGGAGGAAGTCAAGGTCGACATAGTCACCTTTTTTTGGGTTGGACGTGGCAGGTTTGTCGTCTAAGCCGCTAAACACAGCATGGCGCCGGCCACAATCTCCGCACTGAAGTCCCTTGCAATCCCTCACTTGAGGGTGCTTTCATAGTCCAAGGTATCCAAGTCTTCTGCTTCTATGAGGTGGTCGCACCATTCCTCTATTTGGACGTTCACATTTTTCAAATCAGCTTTGCACCATGCAAGGTCACTTGAGACCTGCTCAATGTGCTCCGACAACATCGTGCCAAGGGGCTTTTCACTACCTTTAAGCAGATCCACCTTGGTTTGCCATAATTTCCTTCTTTTAGATTCAGTATCATGTAGTCTACTAGGAGCTGCCCCTTTTCGACATACATCTGTTCGATCTCTTCTTTAAGCATGGCTGCTTTAGACTTTCTCACAAGGGCCATTTTCCTCAGTCTAGGCACACCCTCCCGAGGACTCTCGTGCACCCGCCAAGGAGTTTCCTTTGATACCAAGTGTGACGAACCTACCATGGGTCTGCCTTGGGGCAAGGGTGACCCGCCCTGTGGAACACGCCTCATGGGGTATTACCCACCATTTCGCGACCCCACAAATGCGTGGAAGTGTAACACATGGCACAAGAAAACGCCGAGTGATATGGGGGCACAAACAAAGGGCCCCACTTGAGGGCCGAGATTGTATTATGGAAGGCATAAAGGCAAAGAGTGTTACAAGGAATTCAATGGGCGAGAGGGACTTGGTTCAGAGCGACAATGGAGGTATCAACTCTCATCCAATGCAACTTGGCACCTTGGGGGTGAGGGACTAACACAAGAGGCTCATATCCCTCATACATACATAAATAGTAGACTTTGATGGGGTGTTAATAAACCCTTGGTTGAGTAAGAAGGCATCAATTTTGACATACCAAGCTTGTGGAGCTTGCTTCAAACCATACAAAGCCTTTTTCAGCTTGCATACCAAGTGTTCGGATCCTTCAACTGCAAAACCCATGTTGAGCTAAAAATGCATTAGCCTGACTTAAACAGCCCCAAAACATACTTAATTAATGAAGAAACCCTTTTATTTTAAGAAGAAATGCAATCTTGAAGAGTCCCACATGCAAAACCCTAATTTAGGTGTCCCAAACTTTCTATAAATAGGCATGCAAACCACCACTCTCCCTTAATCTCATCTTTACAGGTTTCACGAGCCATAACTCTATTGCCCACACCCTGTTCATGGAGGACATCACGGTCAGAGCTTGCACCAACTACCTGCTACCATTTGGCGCATGATTCCAACCATCGTCACTCGTTTACTATTGTCACCAAGCCTATGGAGTTGTCGCCTACAGTTGGGTGTTGTCGCCCACTATTGGATGCTATCGCCACCTGTTATATGTTGTTACCAAGATTTTCTCTCCTTAGGTACCTGATTTTTTAGTATTTCTCTCTCCTGCACTATCCTCTACATCAAATCTAGCCTTGCTTGGCAATGTTTGCTGGTGTTCAATACTCGGAGACCGTCTTTGCTACGATTTGGAATCTGTTCAGAGTATGTCACACTCAACTCATAACCTCTGCCTTGATACTAGTGATACGAGAGTTCGAGCTTCAGTATTCACACTACATAGTGTGTTTGCCACATGAGCATTGTATATTCATTATTCATTCACTTTATTATTTGTTGTGTTCACTGAGTCACCATAACCCTAACCCTAACTACGTTTTGAGTTTATCAATGCTTTGTCATACGATTGGTTTCATGCTTTTTGCATTTAGAGCATTTCTTCACATGGTATCAAAGCTAGGTACTCTCTAAGAAACCTTAGCCTTTGATTGGAAAGCTCATTCGCAAAAGCAAGAACAACAAAAGGATCCGATGACTTCAAATACATTCACAACACTGCTCCAACCCATTTTTGGGTGGTGTATGTGTGATGAAGGCTCATCCTCCCACACATACACTTTCGAGTTTTCCCCCTCTAGGACATTCTTGGAGTGTGGATCGTTTAGTACTGCATCTATGGCATTACCTAGTGGACCATTTGATCATTCTGTAGTGCCCCAACCAACATTTGGACAAGGCTATCGTATCCCAACCTCCCACACACACACTTTTGAGTTTTTTCCCTCTAGGGTATTTTTCGAGTGTGGATCATTTGATATCACAGTTTGCCTCTATGGCATACTAATGGACCGACTAATCATTCTATAGTCCCCCAGTCGACATTTGAACAAGGCTATCATGTGCTATGTCTGTTTCAATACCTCTATAGCAATCGACACTCGTTGGACATCAATAGCCTATTTTTGCCTATCCATCTTTGCCCCCTCCTACTTATCCACCACCACCACCATCTTATCCTCCATGTTATTCCATTTATCCATCTTCACAAACACCTCGTGGTTCTAGTACCTCATCCACCAAGCATGCATTTCATGACAGGTCCAACTACACCACTTGGTCAAATTTGATGAGGCATGTCTTAAGACTCTCTGAACCTATGGGATTTAGTGCAGGGTTTGGAACCCCAACCTCATCTCGCCCTTGTTCCATACAAGGATATCCGCTCATGGAAGGCTCATAATGCCTCCACTATTGTCAAGCTTATGCAAGGCTTGTTGCCTGCATTTCACTCTCAGCTTCAACATTTCAACTTAGCATCAAAGTGTTGGGCACATTTGACGGGCCGCTATGCAGCTTGGGATAGGACCCGTTGCATCAATTTGGATCATGAGCTCCAAAATTTCAAATCACAAACAAGGATGACTTGAAAGTCAAGTTGACAAAGTATTAGCCTCTCCTCACTGAGTTCTCAACCACTGGGGCTCCTAAGTCCTCTGACAATCAAGTTACCATGTTCCTTAACAAGTTGCCGAGAAAATATTTTCATTTTTTGCAGCAAGTGATTTCACAACCTTAGATACCCACATTTTATGAGTTTGAGTATCAATTGTTGCGTTATGCACAGTTGTTCAATCAATTTCATAACTCATCCTCGATAGAGGGGGCTCTTGTTGCATCTTCTCAAAGGAGGCAACAGGACAAGGGCACACAAAACTCAAATCACAATCAAAATCAAAATAAGGCTAGTGAATCCCAAGGAAACAATCAATCAACACTTAAACCGGCATGGTAGAATATACCTAAAAAGAATAGGTATTATCAACATTGTCAAAAGGCTGGCCATTATGATGATGTGTCAATCCAAGGCAAGAGGCACATAGCCCAAATCCAAGAAACAAACCCTCGCACCCCAATCAAGTAACCCCCAACAAGGGGAGCAGGGTGGTTGTAACCCTCAACAGGGGCAGTGAAAAGACCAAACCCACACTACCATCAGTCCATCATCACAATCGGAAAATAACTCAACTCCAGAGGGTTTATCTAATTGGTCTGTAAAGGCCCACATCATCTCCTTAGAGGCATTGGATGTGAGTCTCGTTCACATCTGCGAGTTGCCTCCTGATGAGGTGCCTCGAAAGGCCCACTCGTCATAGCCAAGCACGTCAATACCTGTTTGGCTTCTGGACAGTGGAGCTACCCATCACATGACTATTAGAGCAGACATTTTTAATTTCCCAAGCCCCTACATTCAGGAGTGCTTGCTTACGAAATAACTCCTCGATCATGATTCAAACCCAAGGTTGCATCAGTTTTCCCACGGACCTGGGTCCAAATCTTGCTTCCTTGGATGATGTCTATCATATTACCCAAGTTGGGGTGAACTTGTTGTCCGTTCAATAGCCTTGCCAGTTGGAGCAAGCAATTTTCTTCACAGCGACCACATTCGAGATCCTAGTTTCTCAGACTCGTTTAGTGATTACTCACGGCGAGGCACAACCTAATGGCCTTTACCACATGACCCACCTTCTTACCAAGTCAACTGCCAATTATTTAGAGTTCCGTCACTTCCAAGCTTTGGCCACTATACGAGAGCCAGACTCTCGGCCTCTTGGGATTTTTGCTTAGGACATCTTAGCTACAACTCTCTTTTTGAGCTCTCATGTCAAGGGATGGTTGAGGGCCTTCCTCGCCTAAAACTATCTCCTAAGGTTTGTAAAGCATATCAGGTAGGTACACACCATCGTACACCCTTTCCTCAGTAGTCTATCACTCGAGCTATTGAACCCCTTAGGCTTATTCATATAGAGCTTTGTGGTCCCACATCCATTGCCGCCTTAAATGGGGCACTACTTCTTTTTGATAGTGGATGATTTCCCTAGATACATATGGGTATACTTTCTCAAGCACAAGTCTAATGCTTTCACTTATTTCAGTGCTTGGGTGCTGCTGGCTCATAACCAAACTGGTTGTTGTGTGGGAACTATGAGGAGTGATTCTGGTGGGGAGTTTACCTCCCACGAGATTTCAGAGTTTCTACAAGAGCAAGGCATTGCATGCTAGCTCACCTCTACCAACTCCCTTGCACAAAATGGAGTCGTAAAGCATAGGAACAGACTGTCCTAAACATGGTACACTCTATGTTGTTTGAAGCAAAGCTCCCTGAGTGCCTTTGGTTTTAGGCTATTAACACTTCAATGTACATTCTCAACCAATGCCCGACTGCAGCGATCCCTAAAAAGACTCCGTGCAAGGCATTCTTTGGCTCTCGGCCTACTATTTCTCACTTCAAAGTTTTCGATAGACGTGCTTATACGCGCATTCCTAATGACAAAATAGGGAAGCTCACCCTAGAGCTGATATCTTGATTTTTGTGGGCTATTCTTCTGAAGCAAAAGCCTATTGTTTGTTTGATCCTCAAACAAAGAAGGTGATCATTAGGAGGGATGTCGTCTTTGATGAGAGGGACATCGTGTAGTCCTCTGCACTGAACTGCTTATACACGCATTCCTAATGACAAAATAGGGAAGCTCACCCCTAGAGCTGATATCTTGATTTTTGTGGGCTGTTCTTCTGAAGCAAAAGCCTATTGTTTGTTTGATCCTCGAACAAAGAAGGTGATCATTAGGAGGGATGTCGTCTTTGATGAGAGGGACATCGTGTAGTCCTCTACACTTAGCTCTTCGTCCTCCCCTTCGCTCACATTATTTCAGATTGTGCCTACTGAGCAGGTCCTACTACCCACTCTTGACCTTCCTACAAATACTTCAGCTCCCAAGCCTCCTTTGCAATACCTGTTACCTCACTGGTACCAACAAACCATGCGGGATTCACCGATCCTTCCACCGGATCTCACTCCAAAGGGCCCTGGAAGGTTTGCTCGGCTCGCCCCTCATGCTTCATATGCATCGTTGTTTACAACTAATTACATTGTACATTTTGAGCTGGACAATTGGCAAGAGGCGCTCCAAGACTCTCTATGCATGAGGCCGTGAAAAAGAAACTGGACAATATTGACCGAAATGAGACTTTAACCCTAGTGGATCGTCCTAGTCACAAGGTCATCGAGACAGTGGATTTTTAGGACCAAGCTAAAGACTAATGGTACAAAAACAAGGCTTACCTTATAGCGCAAGGTTTCAAGCAAAAGCACAGCATTGACTATGAAGAAACCTTCGCACCTACCGCTCAGTTGACATCCTTTCGTTTGTTGCTTGCGCTCGCTGCTCACCACACTTGGCCGATCCATGAGATAGACATCAAAAGTGGCTTTCTAAATGGTTATTTGGAGAAGAAAATCTATGTGGAGAGCCTCTCAACTTTTCTTCCGCTGACTGAACTAACAAGGTATTTCCCTTTGCGGAAAGCTCTTTATGGACTAAAACAAACGCCGAGATCTTGGTACCACAAGATGTATGAGTTCTTGCTTGCGAACTCATGGATTCTTGCGAACTCATGGATATCATTCTATCTACTATGATCCAAATCTATACATGCGCACCACTAGTGCAAGCGTCAGCTATATCTTGCTTTATGTTGATAATATACTACTCACTGGCTCAGATTCTAGCTCATACCTATCATTTGGTTGTAGGGAAATTACTTTGGTTGATTCATATTAGGCCAAGTCTTGCATTCTCAGTTAGTTTGCTTAATCTGTATTTTAATGCACCTAGAATGTCTCATTGGGCTACTTGTCTTTGTGTGTTAAGATATTTAAGGTGTACCTATAATTTTGGACTAACTTATGGTCATGGTTTTTGTTTGCAGGGGTACATTGATTCTAATTGGGAAGGAGATCCTAACACCCAGCATTCTCATGGAGACTACCTCTAGGCACAACACCCATCTCTTGGGCCAGCCGCCGTAGCAAGAGACGGTAGCGGCTTCCACGGCGAAGGCAAAGTACCAGGCTCTCTTCGATGGCACTACAGAGGCCATCTATCTACGAAACTTATTGGCTAAGCTTCAATTCCCTTGCAAGTCGCCTACAGTTGTCTACTGCGACAACTAGAGTGCCATTGGTCTTGCAGGCAATCCTATCTCCCCTCGGAGATGGTACATGATGGTTCACTACCATTTCACGAGAGAGCAGGTTGGGCTAGGCACCATTCACCTAGAGTTTGCCATCCAATGACAATTTTGCAGATATTTTAACCAAGGTGGCAATCAACCGTCCGGTTCTAGAATATCTTCTACCACAGATCAACTTACATACACCCTCTGCTTTTTCGAAATTCACACAGAGAGGGTCCTTCCCTCTTACTTCTCCTTCCAGTTTGAGAAGGGGCAGATTTCTTCTCTTGATAGTGACTGTGATGATATTTACAACTTTTTACTTTCAACCATTTATTTATTATGTATTGTATTATGGACATTTGTAACTTCATCCGCACTGTCAAGATTACATGATTGTAAAAGGAACACTTGGGCAAGTGGACAATTCCCCTAAGATGACAGTGTCCAAGTGACAACATTGTGTTGCATTCTGCATGAGTATGAATATTTGCATTCTCCTCTGCATTACCCCATACATAGACATTCTCTTCATGTAAACACGCATCCGTGCGCATTTATCCCTTTTCAGTCACACTTGGAGTGGTCGACTCTGGATCCACCATGTGACATTAATGTCACATTAAATGTGACATTAAGGTAAATCAAGGGAAACACGCACGAGGATGACCGTCCGAGGTCTTGGGCGCCCGAACGGGGTTTAGGGGAGCCTAGAACCAAAGAGAGTCCAAGAATAGTAGGACTCACCAAGGTTTGACGGCTGGCAATCTGATCACGATGGGTGTGGCCAGCAATGAACTAGGCAAGGGTGGGAGGTGAAACGATTGCTCATGCTCATTAGAATTGAATGATTTTTTCTTTGTTCTGGATGGTCTTCTAAAGAGCCTCCCGTCAAGGTCGAAGCCTGCGTGGTCTTACACACCATAATCATACCATTACACATAGCAATCTCCAAAGGTACTATTTTTTCTATACTTGCATGCTAGCTTTGCTTATCTTGCCCGCTTACCCGTCTTGCCTCTCTCTCCACATACCTCCATATGATTGGCACACACATGCCCACTTAAGAATCCCTATGCACTTATCCTAGTAGTCTATGGGATTGTTTTTCTCGTTGTATGAAGGTAGTGGGACTATCCATCCTTATTTTTCCGTACTTCGAGACACTATGATTCAATAGGACGAAAACTGATTCAAAACCATTCACTTAATGCTAAATTTTTTGAAATAAAAGTATACAAAATACCAACATCCCTTACTTTTTAACTACTCAAAAAGTCTATTGCTAATTCCATCCGCCTTTGCAAGACTTGGTAAGCCCCTGGGCAACCAATGCATATCCTTGGTCCGATCCCCTAGCCTCTCTAGGGTGCTCACTTGGGCTCCCTTATTAAGATAAACATCGCCTATGTAGTCTTGGTAGGTCACTCGAGAGCTGACATGCACCCTTTGTCCGATCCCCTAGCTGCTTTGGGATGGGACATCTTGGGATAAAAGAAAATATAAATCAAGGGTTTATTTCTCATGGCTCATTTTTGGACCTAAGAGGGGGGTGTTGAGCTAAAAATGCATTAGCTTGACTTAAACAACCGCAAAATATGCTTAATTAATGAAAAAAACCTTTTATTTTAAAAAGAGACGCGATCCTAGAGAGTTATTGTGTCCCACATGCAAAACCCTAATTTAGGTGCCGCAAATTTTCTACGAATAGCCATACAACCCACCACTCTCCCTTAATCTCATTTTTGCAGATTTCAGGAGCCATGACTCTGCTACCCACACCCCGTTCGCGAAGGACATCGCAGTCAAAGCTTCCACCAACCATTTGCTATCTGATGCCTAATTCAAATCTTCATCACTCGTTTGTTGTTGTCGCTAGGCCCGTGGAGCTGTCCCCTACAATTGAGTACTATCATCCATTGTTGAATGCTATTGCCACTTGTTGTCTGCTACACCAAGATTTTCTCTCCTCTGAATGCTACATTTGTAGTTTCTAGCTCCTACCTAATATTCTCTCACCTTTGTCATTTGTGTTTGCATCTAACAGCTGTTGTGTAAATTTTCTCTCTCCTTAAGTACCTGCGTTTTAATTCTCTCTCTCTCCTACACTATCATCTATATCAAATCCAACCTTCATTGGCAAGTTTGCTGGTGTTTGACACTCGGAGGTTGCCTTTGCTACGATTCGAGATCTGTTTGGAAAACGACACACTCTACAACTCAAACCTCTGCCTTGATCCTAGAGATACAAGAGTTTGAGATCCAATAATCATTGCATAGCGTGTTTGTTGCATAAGCACTATATATTCATTATTCATTCACTTTATTATTCATTGTGTTCGCTCTCTCTGATTCACCCTAACCCTAACCCTAACCCTAACTGTGTTCTGAGTTTATCAATCTATATTTTGTTGCACGATTGGTTTTATGCTTTTTGCGTCTAGAGCATTTCTTCACAACACATGGGCTGCTGAACATACACTTCTTCCTAAAGTTTCCCATGTAAAAATGAGCAATAGGCTGAACATTGTTCATTTAATTATGCTCCAGCTATATCACCAAAAGAAGTAGGCAGCAGCCCTTCAAACACATCATTTGCAGCCTGATATGTGTCAAAATCAGCAAGAGATAATTCTGATTTTTCATCAAAAATCACATCCCCACTTAACAAAGACTTTCTTGGAAACAGGATCGTACAATCTATACCCTTTGCTTTCACTGTTGTACCCCACAAATATGCACTTGACAACCTTATTGTTCAACTTCTTTCTCAATACTTTGGGAATATGAACATATGTAAGACACCAAAAGTACGAAAGTGACCAACTGAAGGTTTATGGTTGTTCAAAGCCTCAAAAGGCATGACATTTTTCAATGCCTTAGTAAGGCACCTATTCAAAACGTAACAAGCACACACAACTGCTTCCATCCAAAAACCATGTGGCAATTTTTTAGCTTTCAGGATACATCTGGCCAATCTCCATGAGTGACCAATTCTTCCTTTCTACAACCCCATTCTATTGTGGAGTAGATGCAGTAGTATACTAATGTGCAATGCCGTTTTTCTTCAAAATTTTATTCAGCAAAGATGTGCATTCTCCCCCCCCCCCCCCGGGTCTGAACGCAGAGTCTTAATCTAGCAGCCAAATTGATTTTCCACAATTGCAATAAAAGCCAAAAATGCATCATACACTCTTGACTTTTTCACCAATGAACAGACCCAACAAAAGTGAGTAAAGTCATCAATGAAGGTGACAAAATAATAGTATCCACTCACTGACTTTGTTTGCATGGGTCCACATACATCCAAATGCATAATCTGCAACTTGGCCGTTGCCTTAAAAGCAACATCACGAGGAAAAGAGAACTTATGCCTTTTTTCCAAAATGCATCCCTCACAAATATGCTCAGGAGATCTCTCTTAAGAGAGGTAAACCATCTAGCATCTAAGTACACTACATAAGCATCAAACTTCCATAGTTAATATGCCCCATGAGAGCATGCCATAACTCTTTACCTGTAACATAGTAGGAGTAATAGTAGATGCCAAATAGACTAACTGATTAATCGAACTCATAGAGCCCATGACATAATGTGCTAATAAGTACCAAAGTCAAGAATTCTTTATCTCTGACCATGCATTTGTCATCATCAAATGTGACTTGAATACCACATTTTGCAAAAGAAAAAAATGGACAACAAATTCTTCTTTATTCCTGGCATATATAATGTATCCTGTAAACGGAGAATAGACATCAATGGCTTTCAAGACAATCTCTCCAACACCTCTGACAGAATAAGATGCATTGTTGGCACATTGCACAGATTTTCCAACAAGAGGTGAAACAACTGAGGTAAACAAATACCTATGAGATGTAATGTGCTTAGAAGTGTCATTGTCAAAGAACCAAGTGCTAGAGTTGAATGCTCTATTTTCCCAAAAAGAATCATAACTGCAAGTGTAAAAACAATAATCATGGTCATCAATAAATGACACGAACTTTGTAGCAATAGCAATAGAATGTGCATCGGAAACAGACATCCCAAACTCCTTTTTCTCCTTAGCAATGCATTTCTTGCATTCTATGATGTAGTGACCTGGCTTTTTACAATAATGACACTTGTCCTTCTTGGCTTGCGTACCCCCTACTTTTTGTTGTTCTGTGAAGCGTCTAAGCTTTTAGAACTCTACGAAGCATTCCTAGACTAACTGTCCTTGCCCTTCTCTCTTGCCATAAAAGCCTGTTCTAAGGCTACAACATCCACCCCATGTCAAAAGATGACGTACCAATGAGACAGTAGGGTTTACAGGGAAAAACACAGAGTGAACTCGGTAAACACTGAGAAGAGAAGAGAAGAGAGAAGAAACTCTGATGAATGGAATGATGAAGATCTAAATCATGTAGTGAATGTGATACAAGGGAACAAGGGTGATGTAGCACAAGGAAGATGATGAAGACAGTCACGAACCACGAACCGCAATGTCCTCCTAAAGGGGTATGAGAGTAGTGGAGAGGCTGAAGAGAAGAGGTGACGGACTGAATGAATCAACCGTAAAGAATGAGTGACAAAGGCAACCTATAAATAGGCAAGAGACTGTCTAGGGTGGCACTCGGAGGGAGGGTGTCAACTGTCTAGGGTGGTGCTCCACTATGGGCACCTAGCCCCTTTTTGGGGCTGTCCACTATGAAACCCTAAACGCAAAATGCGAAACCCTAAACGCAAAACTACGGGTGAAGGGTTTCTCAACACCCCCTCTTAGGTCCAAAAAGGAAAACAAGAGAAGAGTGAGGTGAAGATGGAATGTTACATGTTGAAGAATGCTCATGCAATAGGTGCCACTTGGATAGTGTCCCTCGTGGGAAAATTGTTCACTTGCCCAAGCGCCCTAGTACAAAGTTGATGAAAACATACAATACATAGGAGGAATGTCGGACTCTGTGTGGTGCCGAGAACCATAAGGATATGCCCGTACTCGATCTCGGGAGTAAGCTCCATGCTGACCAAGGGACAAAGAAGATCCACCTTGTATTCTAAAAATACCACTTGAAAAGAGACCTTTGAAGATTGAATGAGCTGTAGAACCCAAAACTCAACCTTAAAATAGAAGCCACTAGCTCCGTGACTCCATGTTGGAAGGAATACGAAGGCCTAGCCACCAAGTCACTGCTAAAGACCCAAGGGCCTCTAGATCTTGGGTATGAGAGGAGGAAATGACTGCTCAAAGAAGAGCTACTCCTCGAAAGTGAAAGGTGGTGTTGTGTGAAGAACTTCATGGCACATAGGGTCCCTCTCTGAATCGGAAGGGGTAGAAGTAGGAGCCCTCTCTGAAGCCGAAGAAGAACTGGAAGCCCCCTCTAAAGGTGAAGTAAAAAAATCCCCCTCTAAATCCCACTCTAAGAGAGAGAGGAAATCCAACCACTCATGACTCACGGACTGTGAAGCATCTAATGACAAAGAAAGTGCCGCCGGTCGTGCCGAATAAGGTATCTGGTGCTCGGAAGAAGAAGCCGAAAAGCACCCAGAAGTGGCCTCTCGAACCTGAGTGGAAGAGGGTGGAGAAGGAGGAGGCTCAAGATAAGCCAAAGGTGGGGAACAGTTGCGGGCTTTCAAGAGATTGGACTATGAAGGAGATGTGTGCTGTGGAAGCCAAAGTACCCGGAAGTAGGTGGGAGAAACCTCCGCGCAACGGAGTGGTCTCCAAGAGGGCTTATCGCCTCATAAGGTCTTAGAGCCCCCGTGTGCTCGAAAGAACTTAGTGCGCATCGGTTTCGGCTTATTGCCTTGAGCATAATACTCTAATAGTCGATGCAGAACTATCTCTATGGCCCAAAAAGGAGAGGTGGCACAAGGAGTGTCTAGTGGAAGACGCATATACTCCAAAGAGGGGGGGAGCAAAGGTCGATGTCGATAGTCATCGGTGGAATGATTGTTCTTGCCGCAGTACGAACACCCAGTAGACTGGTCATCTATTGGGGAAGAAGCCATGGGTACCAATGTGTCCTACCAAAGAAGGAAGAGGTCAACCACGAACCATGAACTACAATGTCCGCTTCTAAGGGCTAGGAGGGCAATGGAAGGGCAGTGCAAAATGCAACCTAAAGCAATGAGGGGAGTCGCCGACTGTAGAATATCACCGCCAATAGTCTGGTTGAGCCGCCAATAGAGGAAAGAGGCGCCAATAGACTGGCTGAGCTGCCAACAGCAGAGAACAGCTCGCCGCCAACGCTTTGGCTGAGCCACCAACAGCAAGGAGAAGCCGCCAGTTGACTGGGAGATGGAGGCGGCAATAGCAACCCTGAACGCAGGCTGGAAAATAGCAAACGCAAGAGGGAGCAGCCACCAGTTAGGATGTTGATGCAATGGAAGAAAAAGAAAAATGGATGCCGAACCCACCACCGGTCTTTGCCTTCACTGGAGTGGAGGATCTTTGCCACTGGTTGAGTGGATCTAGCTTTGACACCATGTCAAAAGACGATGTTGCCTTCACTGGAGTGGAGGATCTTTACCACTGTTTGAGCAAATCCAGCTCTAATACCATGTCAAAAGACGGCATACCAACGAGACAGTAGGGTTTACAAAGAGGATCACGAATTGAACTCAATAAACATTGAGAAGAAAAGAGAAGAGAAGAGAAACTCTGATGAATGGAATGATGATCTAAATCATTGAGTGAATGTGATACAAGGGAACAAGGGTGCCGTAGCACAAGGAAGATGATAAAGGCAGCCATGAACCACAAACCGCAATGTTCTCCTGAAGGGATGTGAGGGTAGTGGAAAGGCTGGAGAGAAGAGATGACGAACTAAATAAATCAGCTATAAAGAATGAGTGACAAAGGCAACCTATAAATAGGCAAGAGACTGTCTAGGGTGGCACCCAGAGGGAGGGTGTCAGCTGTCTAGGGTGGTGCCCCACTGTGGGAGGCCAACCTCTTTCTAAGGCTATCCACTATGAAACCCTAAACACAAAACGGGAAACCCTAAACGCAAAACTAGGGATTAAGGGTTTCTCAACACCGCACTGTTCTTCCTTGTTTGCTCTTCTTCCACTAACAAACTAACCAACTGAAGAAAGGCAAGTGGTTGCGGAGAAATTCTCATCGTGAGATTCAATGCCATGTGAAAGGCCAAATAAGAAGGTGGCAAGAAACTCAAAGTAGTAAAGATCATCTATGCATCAGAATAATACTCATCTACATTCATCAATTGCTCACGCAAGTCCTAAATTTTGTTAAGATGATCCTACATATCATCACCTTCGTCCGTCTTCACATTTTCAAGCTCCTTTTTCAAGGAAGAAATGCGTATCTCATTTTTTCCAGCAAATATTGGCTCAACTGTAAGCCACGCTACTTGTAAAGAAGTAACAGAGCATATATGCGGAATTATGGACCACTGAGCTACCAATGCAATAAGTGACAATGCTTGGGCATCCGGAGTGTCCCAAGACTTTTGTGCAGCTGTTCTTTGGGATAGTGGCTGATGAGCTGGAGCTAGCCTTTGACCACGTCCTCCTTAGGGAGAGGAGTTGCAAGAGCCACAACTCCATGACGGACTTCTTCACCACTAACATACTCCCAAAGATTTTTAAAGAGCACATTTTTCACCACGAAGGACCACAAAGAATAGTTATTGCCATCCAATCTATCCTCTTTAGATACATAAGTGAATACATCACTCTGTACTTGATTGGCCATGATAAATGTCACTCTTCCAAAAGGCACAAGAGCAATAACCAACGCTGGATTAACCTGGACATCTTCAAATTTCCAGGAATTACAGCAAACACCAAGCTGTAATTAACAAAATTGTGTCACTTGATCGCTTTTGTCCCAATGTGCTGAAATTTTTACAGATTTCAGCAAGTAGCATGCTGTCCAATGCAAGAACAGTTCTCAACAGCACTGAAAACACCAAAGCCTCAAAATTTGACCGTCCAATGCTCCACAATTTCAATCAATTTCAGAATGAAACTTCAGTACGTATACCAATGCCTGCCAAACATGCAAAAGTCCCAAACTTTTTATCCGAATTCCAAGAAATTTCTGCAATTCGTGCCCAAAATCATGTGCTGAAGCAGAAATGCACCTTTCCCCGTAGAAGTCCCTTGCTGTAGCTCTGATTTTTCAAATGAAATGATAAAATATACATATGACAGCCGAAAACGAGCCGAAACGAGCCAAACGCCGAAACGGGCCAAATACAAGCTGTGATTGCCAGAAATGAGGTGAGACTGCCCGGGCTGGTGGCAGAGCTGTTGGTGCACAGGCGAGCCTGGCACAGCAGAGTAGAACCAGGCAGCAGGCTGTACAGCTAGTGGCGACTGGAGGAGGAGCTGTTGACAGGCGGCAATGGACTCAACAGGGGACCACATAGCTGGACAGAGAGGCGCCGCTCAACAGGGGGGCGCTGCAGGGTGGCATAGGGGTGGTGAGCCTATTGCTAAACGGGGCTGGGTAGGCGCTCGTTGACCACAAGCGGTAGCTCTTGGAGTGCTGGACTAGGCGAAGCCTGACGAGGCTGACGAGAGTGTTTCAGCTGATAGAGGCTAGCCTGACGAACCTTGATGTAATATTCCCGTTTGAAAAATATTACTAAACTGACCTCCCACGCACCATGTAAACTCGTGCAAAGGTTATCTTCAGTGCTGGCAGTTAATCTGTAACCGCACGCGAGAAATTGAGAACTCCGTCTTGGCAAAGCAAGGCTGGGGATTCAAACCCGCATAGCCATGGGGAAACATCCTCTTGGGAGAAGGTTAAGAGGATAATTGTGAAATTAATTTCAAATTTTTTTATTATTATCCCTTCTCCCCCAGCCAATGCACGGCTGGAGGAGAGGGAGTGTGGGGGGATGGGCTAGTAGGGGCTGCATGAGGAAGAGGGGGGGAAGAGAGCCATGCAAAGGGCCACGTGGGGGGGAGGTCCCCTCTCCCCCCTGGACTATAAAAACCCCCCCGTAGAGGGAGTAAGGGGGGGTTGAAGGAGCGAACTGCCATGTGCTCCGTGGAGAGTGAGGAAGAGGGCAGACGTCGTGCTGCTGAGGGAGCTGCCGCCGGGGGGAGCCATTAGCCGCCGGACTAGGGGGGACGTCGCCATCCTCACGCCGCTGCCTGTCACTTGACAGCCGCCACCATCCTCACGCCGTCCTTCCTCTTCCACTATTGGCCCTCCCCCTTTCCACGTGGTGTTCTGCACACCTTAGAAGCTTCTAAGGGGGCCTTCCTAAGCCCCCTTCCTACCAATCACCCACAAGCCCATCCCTAGCCCGGGATTTAAAGCCCCCTTCCCACCAATCACCCACAAGCCCATCCCTAACCCCGGGTTTTTGTAGAGAAGAAGAGGGGCTTCCTTAAACCCCCTTCCCACTAGATCCCCCAATAAGTCCATTCCTAGCCGGGGTTTTTATGAGAGGAAGAAGAAGTTCATAGGCCTCCCTTTCCCGCAAGGCCCCCATAAAACCATTCCTAACCCCGGAATTTTAAGAGAAGAAGAAGAAGAACTCTCGAGCCTCCATTTCCGCAAGGCCCGTTCACAAGAACCCTTTCATGAACCCCCTCGTTTTCCGAAAGAAAGAAGGCCCAAGCTCCAAACCCTAAGGCCTTCCATAAGCCAAATTCCACAAGTCGGTACTTCTATCAAGGATCCGTACTTCAAAGGGGATCTCCGCGTACGAGGGAGACGGGCAAAGATCTTAAGGCTGCATACCAAGGCAAGTAATTTGTAGACCGCGAAGGCATACCAGAAGCCGAAATCACGTCTGCAATGGCCCCTAAAAAGTCACAAGGCGCGCCTGCAGGAGGATCATCTCCTAGTATTCATGTGGATATCTCACCGAGCCCACAAGTCCAGGTTTTCTTCCTATTTTTGATTTACGTAGAAGTATTGCAATTATGCATGGTTATTTCATGGAACTAGGATGCACTTATGCTTGTCAAATCCACCTAGCTAAATGCGATTGAAATAAATTGGCTATTTGAAATTTACTTGAAGTAATTCACGATACGAAGTTGGTCATTTGTACTTTCAATGGAATGAACGAAAAAGAACATAAGGTGTCTATGCATTTTAATACCTTATTAGCAAGTTGCCTTTTGTGCACTGCAAAGTGAGGAGTCTAGAACAACTAATGACTATCAGTACAAAGTCGAAATTATTGTAGTACACCTTTGATTAGGTATGGAAAGATTAAACCGCATGTCACTAGGAAATAGCAAAGCATGTAAAAGATTTTAAGGGTTGCATGAAATAGGTTAACTCTAGCTTCAATTGACATGAATCTCATTTAACTACGTAGTAGTTAGGAAAGGTTGTATAATGCACATTCATCGTACGAAGAATTTCATTCATCAAGAGATGTACTTAGGGAAAGGTTGCATGGTTCATTTAAGCGTAAAATCTTAAAAGCTTAGTGGCATGATTCATGAATGCAAGTCCTAGTAGGATCAATGGAAATTATGCCGTAATTTAACATGTGCTTTGGTCTTAACAAGAAAAGTTAGGGATTGTGAATCTAGTTGTACGTAGAGACAATGAATCGCGTGCTTACGTGAATTGTGACGTAATGCAACTAGTTTTTTCCCTTTTAGATCAAGACAACATCTTTAGGAATGGTTCGTCCTTGTCGTAAGACAAGGAAACTGGATTACCTAAAACACCTAAACCGCAAAGGATTCGCATAGGATGGTTGAATGGATACAATAAAATACTCCAAGTGCTAACTAGGGTTTAGCACGTTGAGGACTTGACCTAGTTTCGCACTTGTTGCCAAGTTGAAACCCACATACCCAAAGGTCCTACCCACATTCACGGAATGTAGGGACATATGGATGTGCTTGCAAGAAACGATCTAGGGTTTCTACCCTAAGGATCACTCTATCAAATGTTGAAACTCGGATTGAGTTGGAACCCCTAGGACCGAACGTTGTCGGCCTAGTGCAATTGGGAATGGGTTGGATAAGAAGACACCCTAAACCCTGCTTCTTGTCTAATCATGATTCCGTGACCAGAAGACACCGTTCAATAGGTGAAATGATCCCATGGAATAGATGCGACACTTGTGCAACAAGTTGCAACGTCACATGATCTTGTGGTTTGATTACAAAACAGTTGCCAATTCCTTGGAATGAGATTGGCAGATTCTTGCGCAAGTTTAACTTGCAAGAGGATGAGTAGCCGTCCTGCTACAGCACCTTTCTTGGGGGGAAAATTTGCCAAGATAAGGGAATTAGATATTTACTTGGAAGCAAAGGACCAATCAATAATTTGAAGCGACATGGTCGCCATGATTTACTATTAATAAAACCTAAGGTATTAGTTAAGTTGGGTTAATAGGGTGCGGCCTTAACCCAAGGACAAAAGGGAAAACAGACAAAACCTTGGGGATCTTGCCAAGTCACAATTGATCCTGGATCGAATGCTGGATGCATTCGGTGAGAAGGATTTACTCCTTAGTAGTTGGCCAAATAACAACCACTGGAAATGATTGTGCTTGTAACAGTTTAGAGAGCACTGTTAGCTTTATTTGCTCAAGGAACTAAAGGATAGAAAGATATCTAATGCTTCAAGTTGAAGGCCTGAAGGGAGAGGCAGCCTCAGTTACCCCGACTGTCTATCTGACCCTAACCAAGGGGGTTGTTAGCCGCGCCGGAAACGTGGACCGAACCGGCTGCATGAGGTCTCTCCGTTGGGCACTACTTGGAGTAGGAGAACGTTTGGATGACGAGGGGGCTCTGGCCGTAAATCCCTCGCCTTCCAAGCCCTGCACAAGAGGCCAACATGACTCGGGATTGGATCTCGAGGCCCACATACTAGTCTACGGGCGGAATCTTGAATTAGTCATCCCTGTGGATTGCTGAATAGCCTTCGGGCGGATTACGGATAGCCTTCCGACGGATTATGGATTAGCCTGCGGGCTGGACTTTATGGGTGTATTCCAAAGATAAATAAGATAACCTATTGAAAAGGAACTTGTTTGACATTGTTTTTCTATGTCAAGTGCTAAGATTACGTGAAGGAACCAGTGTCTAATGGGCTAATTAAGGAAGCTGCTTGATGTATGTCCAACTAAATGTGGTAGGTAATTAGACAACTAAAGCAACCTTGAGGAAAGTGTAGTGGATGTGGCCATGGGTCCGTCCTACGGATGGGTGGTCTCGGTTGGCCAGGAACTTTTCTCAATCGTAATGGACAACAAGGAGCTCCTCTCAAAGGAAATGAACAGCAAGGGCACTGGCCTAGAGTTTAGAAATCCCGATTTATGCTCTTTTAGGGGAACGGAATGGGACTATGCCTTATGGGTAGAGAAGTCGAACCTTGCATCCCTCTCGTTTCCCATTCTCCTTGAACCAAGGTCCTAAGTGGGAATGGCCGAAATACTTCCGCTACATGGCAGACGTGGAAAGTCCTAGATCGCAAACCCCGTAACATTCCATGGGAGTGCCAGGCGGAGCTTTCTAGACTCTCTTTCCGATGGACTACTAAGACGTGTCCTAAAAGGGAACAGGTGGACACGTTATACTCGAGCTCTGATACCAAATGTTGGAGATGGAGATGGCAACTCCGAACTTAGTACACAAAGTGAACAGTAGAGAGAGAGTAAAGAGTGTAGACTCAGCTCAACACATGATTCATTCACTAATGTATAAGAAAAAGTACAAAAGTACAACCTCTAGACTTTAGGGTTGTGTATGTGCCTTAAGGTGCATTCAACCACGAAAGTGTGTAATGTGTAATAAGTGAAAAAACTGTGTAACAAAAATACACAAATAAGAAGTAATGTGACTCCGGAAAAAAACCTCTTTTATAAAGAGTAAAAAGTGCTCGAATATCCTACTATGGATCACCGACACTCCTATATGAGCATAGGGGTGAGTAAAACCCAACACACAAGATGCCCACAGCCAAAGAGATGAGCTCACTGCTCCTTTTATCACTGGATTAGATCCACCATTATCTGACACGAGTTGCCAAACTAGATACTAAGCATAGAAGAGATAGAGCAGTGACAACCCCGTCCCATGATTCACATACTCTACACTATATGTATCATGAGGACATATATTTTTGAAACCTCATGGTTAAGTAAATGTTGCACGTGTGTGATGCTCACAGCCAAGGAGATGAGCTCACCGCTCCTTTTATCACTGGATTAGATCCACCATTATTCGACACAAGTTACCAAACCAAATACTAAGCATAGATGAGATAGAGCAGTGACAACCCCGTCCCATGATGCACATACTCTACACTATAGGTATCACGAGGACATATATTTTTGAAACCTCATGGTTAAGTAAATATTGCACGTGTGAGGTGTAACTAGGGTTAGAGTAAATTTACGAGCCCGAGAACCGAGAAAATCAAGGGATGTCAAAGGCAAAACTTGCTATAAGTTATGCTACGCAATACTTGGTGGTATCCGGTGCCAGTTGTTGGCCTAAGTCATTCATTTGGCTATAAGTGTCAATTGGTGACACTAGAGAAGCGGCGTTAAATGGTACCTAATGCCAATCTAATGGTCAAAGATGGCATAGAGACACTCAGGAATGGAAGTTGCCTAGCCAATTTAATTATTAGCCAATCAGATTATTTTTTAGGGCACTGAAATAATTATTAGATTAATTTTCAGTATTCTAAGATTGAAATTTAATATTTAATAATGAATAATACTAGAAAAACCATTTGGAAAGGCTACCAAAATGCCCATGCAAGACTGAGAAATGTCCTTAGAGGCTAGAGAGAGGCATTTTTAGTGCATTCAGCCTACAAAGAGAAAGAAAGGAGATGTTGTTGGTCTAATTTGCAACCATTGAAAGACCTTCTGAGGCAGCCAAGGGCACGAGAAGACCAATCAATAGTAGGTGAGAGCATCTACAGGCTGTTGAGACTGGGCAACAGCAATAAATAACTGATTTTCTTCAATTCTTTGCATCTACAAGGTGTTGAGACAAGGCAACAATAATAAATGACAGATTTTATTCAGTTCTTCGCAAGGAAAGTTTGAATTCTCTCTCTCCTTAATATTCTCTCTCATCTCCTAGCCTTTCTATAGCCTTGCTCCAAAGATTACAGCATTGAGATCACTAGAGGTTGAGAAATTTCAGATTTCTCTATTATAAACCCTAATTTGCAACAAAAATTAGGGTTTAGCAACCACCTCGGGAAGCGTGCCAAAAATTGAAAGCTCCAAGACTTGGATTCAATAGGGCTGAAGCTGTTTTTAGTCAAATTCAAGTGGAGGGACCAGCAAATTAATGAATTTGGGGAAATTCCATCTCTATCAAAGTGGGTGAAGGCCAATTGACTGCCCGAATCAAGGGGCAAATCAGATTGAAGACTTGCTAGGCATTTTCAACAACAAGGGAAGTTGGAATACTGAAAGAGATTGGGAGAATCCCATTGTACATCAACTTCTTCTTCAATAAAGTTTAAAAAATACCAAAAAGAGCGCCAATTTCGAGGCCAAACGGGTGTCCAATGTCCAAGATTATATTGTAAAGTGTGCATTTTAGTTTTGTAAATTTATTAA